>NW_026963310.1:2752957-3058841 GCF_036588685.1 Mytilus trossulus
CCTTATGATCAAAATTTCAAAAGTTTTGTAAACAGGTAACGTATAATAAGTATTTAAATTAGTAAAATAAACATAGGTGTGAATATACATTCATTTATGGACATTTTACTGACGTAGTTTATGTACAAAATAAGTATTGATAATTAAATAATATTTAAACATTAAAACACATTGAACTAAATTAGAAACCATATGTTTGAACATATTATGCTTGTTAGTGCGACAGATGTTATAAGATATTTATTTTGAAATTGTGTACACAGTTTAACGTATGACTTGACATAGATTCTATATAGATTATATATAGAAATAGTATGACGTAGAGAAAGCAGAATACATTAACCGATAATATTCATATCTTTTCGGGTATGAACTTTTCATGACATTTAACAATAGAAGACAGCATGATAACGCATTTCTTTTCTAAACTAATGTTACTTGATTTATTTGGTGAAGACGAATAAAAATCATCATATTTACAAGGGTCACAATATTGTATGCCAAACGTGCATTTTGTTTACAAAAGACTCACCAGTAAAGCTAACAAAATAATGCCAAATATAAAATGTAGTTTGAGAGCATGGAATCCCACAATTTCGGTTGTAAAATTCAATACCTATTTCGTACTTCTATCCATGCAAGCCGTTATACAATGCGGTAGCTTGGCTTTCCGATTAATAAGGTCATATTTCTACGCTACATGTCATATTGAGTACTATTGTTTGTCTGTTTGTCCTTCTTATTTTTAGCCATGGCGTTGTCAGTTTCGATTTATGAGTTTCATTGTCCCTCTGGAATCTTTCGTTCCTCTTTTACATTAGTATAAAGGTAAGTAGTTACTTTGCTTGCAATCATTTAACATGTTTAGTTTTCTCGTTTGAATTATTTTACACTGTCATTTCGGGGCCTGTTAAACATGGTATAACCGACCAAGGAAAACTGCTACTACAAGAGATGTGGACAGCAGGACTAGACTGGGACGACCAGTTAGACGAAGAACTGGTTGAAAAATCTAGAGAGTGGTTCCGAGAACTTGATGAACTATGTTGTATTGAAATACCGAGATGTTTGCATTATACATTGCTTGATCTTATGTAGAAGTTGAATATTATTTATACTGCTAAACTGATATAACATTTTAAATTACAAAAAAAATAGTGTTCAACGAAGACATTGTTTCGACGAGTTTACACACATTTAGTGACGCTTCGCAGGAGGCTTATGGCTCAGTAATATATGCTAGAAACGAGCATACGAGTGGAATGATATCTAATAGATTAATAGAAGCGAAATCGAGAGTTGCTCCTTTAACATCAGTCAGCATTCCAAGACTTGAGTTAATGGCCGTATTTTTAGGATTAAGATTAGCACTTTCGGTTAAAAACGCATTAGAAGTGCTAGAGGATAATATGACATTCTGGTCAGACAGTATGAACGTTTTACATTGGATTAGAGGCAGAAGTAGAGAATATAAGCCATTTGTAGCGAATAGAATTGGAGAAATTCATACGTCATCGCATCCTAAACAATGGCGACATGTGCCAACAAAAGTTAATCCGGCGGATTTAGTTTCTAGAGGAAGAACCGTAAAACAGTTACAGTCGGACGTAATTTGGTGGAATGGACCGGAATTCCTACAAGATGAGGAACCGCAATGGCCGGACACTAATATTCAGTTAGAAAACATACGTGATACCGAACTTAGGTGTCAAAAGAAAACAAGCGATAACTTAACTAATTGTACTACACTGAAAAGTATTCATACTAGTGATTCAGATTGGCGCCTAGATCCCGTACGTTATTCGAGTTTTGTAAGACTAGTTCGTGTACAAGCGTATGTGCACAGATTTATTGACAATTGCAGACTAAAGCAAAAACAACGTCGTCAAGGAAGTTTATCGACCGTCGAGTATGCAGATGCCGAATTAAAAACAATAAAAAATGCACAAAGAGAGGCATTTTCAGACGAATACAACGCTCTTATGAAAAGTAAAGATTTACCGAAAACAATCAAATTATTAGGATTACAACCGCGAATTGATGAAAATGGATTAATAAGATGCGATGGACGTTTAGAGTTCGCCGATTTTCTATCATTCGATGCAAGATATCCGATTATATTACCACGAAAGAATTGGGTCACGAAGCTTATTGTGAAACGCTATCACGAACTTGGAAAACATGTTAGTGGGACAAATCAAATATTTTCAGCATTATCGTCACGATTTTGGATTATTTCAGGGAGAGAAGAAATAAGAGAATATGAACATGAGTGTTATTCGTGTCGTAAGAAGAAAGCTAAAGTTGCCGAGCAAGTGATGGCTCCATTACCGGAAATTCGTTTCAAAACACCTTTACATGCTTTCGCTCGTACAGCAGTTGATTTTGTTGGACCGTTCATAACAGTTCAGGGCAGAGGAAAACGCCGTCAGAAAAGATACTTATGTCTATTTACATGTTTAGCGTCACGCGCAGTGCATTTGGAAGTAGCATTTGGATTAGATACGGACTCATTTCTTAACGCATTTTATCGGATGGTGAACAGGCGAGGTCTTCCGAAAGAGATAATTTCAGACAATGGAACTAATTTTGTTGGAGCAAATAGAGAACTGAAAGAACTAGTTGCGCTTTTAGACAAGGATAAAATACAAAATTCAATTAGTAACCAAGGAATTAAGTGGCATTTCAACCCACCGTTAGCTCCGCATTTTGGTGGTATTCACGAGGCAATGATAAAATCGGCAAAAAGGGCTATTTATGCAATATTAGGAAATGCAGACATTAATGATGAGGAGCTTTTAACAGCATTTACCGGAGCTGAAGCACTGATAAATTCGAGACCGCTTACATACCAGTCTGCCGATCCGAAAGATGATACACCTTTAACACCGAATCACTTCTTGCACGGACAATTAGGTGGCCATTTCGCTCCAGAAACCGTTGATATTACTAATTTTAACCCGAGAAAACGATGGAGAAGAATTCAGTAATTAATTAGACATTTTTGGAAACGTTGGATTAGAGAATGGTTGCCAGGACTTAACAAACGCGACAAGTGGACTAAAACGAAAAGGGACATAAAAACCGATGATATTGTACTGGTGATGGATCCGAACGTTCAGAGAGGACATTGGCCGCTTGGCAGAATAATCGAAGTTTTCCCTGGCAAAGATGGGCATGTTCGAGTTGCAAAAAGTTTCACTTGGACAAACTGTATTAATGAGACCAATTACAAAACTGTTTCCATTAGATATCGAAACCTCCGAAAATGACAGTGATAAATAATTGAAGTAATGTGGACATATATTTTCATTACATTTTAGACAGTTAAATATTTTGAAATAGTTTTAGATTTGACAATTTTGAACTTAGATCAAAGACAGTTTTATATCGTTTAATTATTTGTTTTGTTTGATTGGCTTAGAGCAATCAAGAGGGGGATAATGGATTGAAGACAATAGTTTTTTTAGTTTTTATTAGTATGATAGTTTTTTTAGTTAGGATTTTTAATAGAGTAGAAATCGTTTTTTTATTAATTGCACTTTTAATTTTTGCAAGTTTATTTTTAGCGTTAATTTTCTATATAATTATGTTAAAATAAAGCTACATTTTCGTCTGCTAAGATTAGTTAAAGAAAACAAAGAATTTATTACTGTGTAGAAAGTTAATGGTTAATCTTAACGGTATTCCTAAATTTTATGACACCTTCAGTAGGTCAGTCTAGTCATTTAGAGTTCAAGTAAAAATCGTCTGCACGTGCAGCTGTGGCTATTTAATTTAATTACTTTGTTTTGATCATCTCTGGGAATCAGGTTTAGTTAGTGTGTAATTTTATGTCTACTGGTCAGACGTAAACAGATCGTCTTAATCATGCGATAAGTTAACATCGAAAACAATGTTGTGAAATTGTATTACGAAAATGATTGTATATATTGTAAATATTGGATTAAAACGTAGTTATTAGCAAACATTCGTTAGTTATATGATATGGATATAATAATGCTATTGGTATAACGTTATCGTCGAACTCCCAAATCCCAAATCGTCGAACTTTATATGAAACAATTTATTCCACTGCACATTTCAAATCGTCTCCGCAACAACATTAGATGCTAATTATAAACTGAGGTTTAGATGTCAGAACCTTTAAATACTGTCTTATAATATTGAAATTGAAATCAATATGATCAACTTCTAAAAATATATGTAAACTTATTTTATATTTGTATTTGTTTGCTTTTTAATATTTTGATATGAGCGTCACTGATGAGTCTTATATACACGAAACGCGCGTCTGGCGTACTAAATTATAATCCTGGTACCTTTGATAACTATACCTGATTTATTGAAAATCATACTACAAATTCTTATTTTTATATAATTATTGTATTGTCTATTGATGCAAAGCTATTGCACAGATTATTTCATAGTCTTTATCGATAAATACATTTCAAATACATTTAGTCTTTCCGGCAACTGTTAAGGTCCTTCAAAGTCGGGCGATAATGTAACCACATTAGCTTCGAACCTTTCGATACATTAACATGCACAATTTTCAGAAAAGATTTGTCTGAAAAGTAATATACATTCATATTAACCTCCAAGGAAAGTTCTGAACGGAGAGTTCACTATCAAAGGGCATAAATACTCAAACACGTCAAAATAAAATTGAGAAAGGAAATGGTGAATATGTCAAAGCGACAACCACCCGACCATAGAGAATGGATAGCAACAGTCATATTCCAGACTAATGCATAACAAGTAGATAAAAACTAGTTGTATAGCTAGCCAAACCTCTATTTGAATGACATACAGACAGAAAAAACATTTTACAGACAACAATATTTGAGGGAAACAAACATACGTAACTGTAAAAAATGTATACAAAAAGTGCGCAGCAGTCAACATTTAATCTTAACCACTACAAAACCGTCTATGTCTACACAGAAAAACAAAATGATAGTGCAGGTAATTTTTGCTGATACAATATGTTAGATTTAGTAGCATGTTTATCAATAAGCTTACGAAGTCCTTCTATTTGAATAAGGTAACATTCATTTTTAGTGGAAAATTGTTTTAACGTTACTTAAACTATGATTACAAATTGTTTGCTAAACCCTCTCTGTGAATAATGTAAGATAACTCTGGTCAATTTTCCTAATCATTCTTTCATTAGGGGGAGATAATATATTTCGATGATGGAAGTGTTTAAAGACCTTGACTGGATATACATCCCTCGCACGGCTGGCCGGATCACTTATAGTCTTTAAAAAAAAATTCTTTATGTTGGTATAGATTCCTTCTTAAACATTACAAAACAAATAAATGAAAATATATATTCATAAAAAATGTAATAAACCAATATAGAATACTAAGATCGAGAACATTTATAAATTTTGGAGCAATTTAAAGCTCAATAAAATAACTAGACGTGAAGGTTGAATTATGACCAGTTCAAGGTAGACAACCCACATTGACTTTTTTGGCATTACACATAGTACAAAAGAATGCAACTCTTGCATACACATGATACATCAAACGAATTATAAAACAGGAATTCCTGCGCCACCTTCAATGAAGATTCTAAATTATTTTTATGACCAACTGTTGTAAATCTATAGAATAGTGACAGCTAATGTACGCTAACCCACAGTGAAGTACATTTGTTTTAAATTTTTAAAAACTACTCGGATTTCCATAGCTTAAAATTTTATACACATCTTTCAGCTTTATTGTTATTGCTTGCAATTAGAGATTCTTTTTAAATCATCTAGAATTATATTCATATTAAAATATACAAAAATCATGTTGTATAGGTTGTTGGGAAATATCTTGGATAAGTCTCCGAAAAGAAAGTTTAATTTATTCATTGGAACACTTATTCCACTCGAAAGGAACCACTTATCAATATCTTGTAGAAAAATTTGTGCAATATTGCACTTCCAAAATAGGTGTTCTATAAACTCGTGCTCTCATTTACACAATTTACATATAGGATCATCAGTCTATTTTATTTTAACTAAATACTGAATTGTTGTAATAATGTAATTGATAATTCTATATTACAATCACTGTAATCTACTATTTTAGTAAAATCAAAAGGCAGTTTGGAAATATTTTTTTCAGTTCAAATTCTGTGCCCTTAACTTACTTAAGCTATCCAGTAGGAATACCATTATTTGTGTCAGTACAGAATACATATATTGTGATCCATCACAAGGTTTTAAAAGTACTTGCAGACACTGCTGAAATAACACCTTTTTAAAAATAAATATCTGTGTTAGTGTTTAAGTTTTGCCGAATTTTTTCAATTAAAATTTACCAGGAACATTATAAGCTCAACATCAATTGCCACAATTATTTTGCGGACAGTTTTTATTGGTGGAGGAGGCCGTATTGTTTGGATAAAAACCACCAACCGCGATAGGAAAACTGACTATCCTTCTCAATTAAGATCGGGGTTGCGTGCACTCGCAAGAGCAGGTTCCGAACCCGCAACATCAGAGGTGACTGGATAGTGATTATAGTAGTAAAAACTAAGACCACTTGGCCACCATGGCACCGGTAATCGAGCTAAATTCTAGTAGAAACTACAAAGTAACAGAAATGTTCAACATAGCATATGAACCATCAGTACATTTTCTTAAAACAACCCTGATAAACACAAACAGATAACACAAAAATAAACGTTCTAGTTACATACTATTTTGATAAAGACAAACACACACAAACACATCAATCTAACATAAGTGTACTTAAAATAGAGATTCTTCTGTGAGTCATATTGTCGATTGACAGTTTTTGATATTTCTAGTTATATAAAGTACAATACAACTTCGTTTCGAACATGAATTGAACATGAATCGAACTTGGCATGCCATTTACATAGTAAACAGTGCAATTTAAATATTAACCTTCATGACATTTGGTATTAAGTTGATATTTGTTCAGAAGTTTACTCACCTTTTCAATATCCAATTTATTAGCTTTGATTTTTTTAATAATGATATGAAGATGTACTTTTGCTTTGTTCATGACGTGTTTGAACTTCACATCTGGTATTAATTATAATCAACGCCAAGCCAACTGATTATTGTCAATGGGATCGTACATGAGAACGATAACAAAGCCACATATTGAATGCCAAACGTCCGTGTACATTTACGCCAAAGTTTTTTCATTTTAAGTTAGCCTAAGTTTATAACGTTCAGAATACAATTTTTTCATTTAATTTCTCGAACTTTTATATCTATTCTTTATATATATCTTATCAACATCTTTACCATATTATCATTTAGTTTATGCATAAAGAATTTAATGTGTCTACACCATGTACAGTATGTTTTGTTTCAATCTTATAGTAATATTTATTGTAGTTTGCTGTTTGCTGCCTCAAAAATATATTAGCTTTTATTTCTTTTTTTTAAAGCTTGGTATCAAATCAAAATATTCCCAACACTATTGTTACGGCTCAGTCATGCTGGCACCTTCATCGTCACAATACTACACACAGACTGAAATTGTAAGAACCAACAAGAAGGAATTACAAAATCAAATAAAAATTTGTTATGAGGGGAGACAAAATGTTGGGAAATATAACTTGGTAAAATTTAGAAAAGAGATCAAACACACAACAAACGTCCCACCAATCAGAGAATTGTCGAAGGTCACCATGTGTAGAACTAGTACAAAACTGCATCTATGCGTAATAAATGACTTCATAGATGATACGTGTGTACGAATGAATATTTCAATGCTGGATAATTTCGAAAGACATTACGTTGATAGTAGTTAGTTAACAAAAGTACCAGGATTATAATTGCATACGCCAGAAGTGCGTTTCGTCTACATAAGACTCATCGGTGACGCTCAGATCAAAATAGTTAAAGCCAAACAAATACAAAATTGAAGAGCATTAAGGACCCAAAATTCCAAAAAGTTGTGCCAAATACGGCTAAGGTTATCTACTCATAGGGAAAGAAAATCCTTAGTTTTGATGAAAGCACATTTCGTGACAGATAATTGTGCAACTTCTATGAAAAATGTTTTAACTATATAAAACAAGAAGATATGCCTTGATTTTAACCGAGACAACTCTTCACCAAAAACCAAATGGCATACGTGAAACAACTTAAGGTTATCGTACGGCCTTCCTTAATGAGAAAATAGCTTTGCACAGCAAGCTTATGACAGAAAGACCACGATATAAAAGGTAGACAAATGTACAAGTGTAATTTGATAACTATAAAAAATAATTAAGGAATAACTATTAGTAGTTAAATATCTATAAATTTTATCATATTTATCCACTCGAGAAAGTCAAAAAAAAAAGTTCAAACGCAAGGCTCGCCTAGTATTTTGAATATTTATAAGAGTTAACTGTCGATATTAGATATATATTGTATTGCACGAAATATGGTGGTGGCATCTGTTTCTCTAATTTATTAGACTATATACAGACAATCTAAATCCTTTTTTTCGAACGACTTCCAAAGAGATATGGTTTTTTTCTAAATGACGTCATCATGAATGGTCGCCTGTTTTATGACGTAACATTAAGATGTTTAGGGGAAAGAACATTTGACGTTATAATGGAATTTTGACCATTTCACTTTGATCAAACGTAACACATGTTGATTGAATAAACATAATCACCAGGTCAAGCAAGGAGTAGGTAGAGAAAGAATTAGAGAAATATGTATATAACACGTGTATGTTAAGGTTAGAAACAATTATCAGCTAAACATCAACTGCATAAAAAAAATCTGGAACATTTTCAGTATTTTGCATAAACAACATATAATACATACAATACTGACAGCATCGACAAAAAAATTTAATCGAATGAAATTCGAAGACGAAAATACTAAGTAAAATAACAGTACAACATATTAAATGAACCATCGATACATTTGCTCAAATGAACCATGTTCATATACACAAAAAGACAACAATCAGCACACGTCCACGTTATCGATTATCGTGGTAACGATACACAAAAACACAACGCAATGATTTAAAAGTACTTAAAATATAGCCTCTTTTTTTATCGATTGACAGTTTAAGTTTTTTCTAGTTGAATAATGTACAATGAACATGATTTGAACTTGAAATGACATTTACATAGTACATTAAATGTTTACTTTGCTAACATTTGATATTAAGTTGATATATGATTAAGTGTTTATCTCACCTTTTTCAATACCCAATTATCAATGTATAACCATTGAAATCTTCAATAACGATATGAAGATGTACTTCTTTGTTTTTGATTTGTTTAAACTTGTAAATGTCAGATTTTATGTGTGACCTTAACCCTCCAATTTTAGCCTCTGCATTTTCAGT
This sequence comes from Mytilus trossulus, assembly GCF_036588685.1. NCBI lineage: Eukaryota > Metazoa > Mollusca > Bivalvia > Mytilida > Mytilidae > Mytilus > Mytilus trossulus. Next base: position 2,762,303 of record NW_026963310.1, read on the forward strand.
TTATTTTCTATGGATGAGTTTGAATGTCCTTCTCTTAACTTTCGCCCCTCTTTTGAATATTCTGACTATATATAGGATCTTGATAATGGTGAATTCAGTATGCGAACTAGATATGGAGAGACAACAGATACCTAAGGGGCAGTCAAACTCATATATCTAACATAAACTTACAACGCCATGGCTAAAAATGAAAAAAAAGACAAACAATAGTACACATGACACAACATAGAAAACTAAAGAAAAAACAGCACGAACCCCACTAAAAAACTACGGGTTATCTCAGCTGCTCCAGACGGGTAAGCAGATCCTGCTCCACATATGACACCCGTCGTGTTGTTTATGTGATAAGAAATCCGGAAAACAGTTTAATTCTGTAGGTCACATTCATGAAAGGGAAGGGGATTGTAGTAACGACGTAAGGAACATATCCGATATCATTTGTGAAACGGTTATTCCATAACGATAAACTAACTCGTGATGGCGACCGTAAAATTTACTAAGGAATGATTTTAACTTCACCATTTGGAACTTTTGGTTTAATAGCTTCCTTGTGAGCAGCAACCCTATATCAAGAAAATGCATGATAAATAATGCAAGCACAGGAATATCGTATCAACTGAGAGATATATACCCCGTATGCAGGTGCTGTTGGAATGTTGCTACTTCCAAATGGAAAGTTCACAATAGGAAAGCTGAAATCATCTCTTTTGTCCTAAAATTGTGTTTTCAACCGACCCTCATTGTCAATTTCTAGATGTAAGTCAAGATAGAGATGTATCTGCCAATCTGACTTGAAAGAAGGCAAATACTAACAATGAACAGTGCCCTTACTGGTGCTTAATATCAATAACAGGAAGCTTTACACATACATTTATGATAAAAGAGATGATTATTCATTTCCAGTTTTTATATACACTCCTGATACTCATCTTCTTCGAATGATGGTGTATGTAATAAGGTATTTGAGTTTTAGGAAAGTTTTACTGAAAACGTTACACCAGGATTTTCAATACCACAAACTAGTCAAAATATTTACATAATTGTATTATCGGTATAAGGACATTATTCGTAATTATAAATAAGCCTGCAGAAAACTTATACGTGCAGGTATTTTACATCCTATCTTTTACGGTAATCTTTTTTACAAAACACAAAAATATCGGCGTTCACCTCTGAAGTTGACCAAACTGTTAAACAGACTGATACAGAAGTGTTATAGATACTATACTAATGTCATGTGATTTAGAATGGCATACTATGTTGATATGACACTAACGTCTTAACGAAATGGATTGCGCTTTATTTTCATATGATGATAACATTATCTTTCATTCAGGTTACCTTAATTCTGGAGCTTGCATGTCAGTAAAAGCTTGTAGCTTTTTGTTAATTTATGTATCATTATCTTGTGATTGGTTTTTTAATTGCCTATTCAGACATCAGACTCGGACATCTTTCAAACACATTTTACTGTGCGGATTTTTTCTTTTTTTTTCAATTTTATTTCACATAATGTGAAGGGCAGGGCTGACATCTCATAACACATGTTGTCCTCGCCGCATTTTCGTGGAACTAGTACATTTTTTTGTTTAGGGACCAGCTCAGGCGTGCCTACTGGCGCGGGATTTCCCGCTGAATTGCAGATTAATTGGTAAACTTCGGTATTTTTCTACATTTTGGTCGAGTAATGGTCTCTTTGACTCATTCGTTATTTTCTTTTTCAATTTTATCTATCTGAATTATGACAAAACAACAAATAAAAAAACTATTTTAACAGCCTGCAACCAACAACACTTTATGTATTAGTTTCATCTAACAAGGAGCAATCACATAATTCAATTTGAGTTGTTTATTCAACCTAAACTCTCGACTAATTCGTAAGAATTCGTAGATGGAGATAAGCAAGTCATTAGAAACACAATACAACACGGATATGAAGACAAAACACGCACACAATGTACTAATCTTTATAAATAATTAGAACACAGCTTCTTACGAAGTTCATTTTTTGATGATAGTATTGAATATTCATGTTAAAACATTACTTGTTTAGTTTTTACGTTTGGTATTGAGTTAATATTTGTGCTCTTTTCTCCTTTTATCCAATTATCAGTTGATTAGCATTGAAACATTTTATTACGATATGAAGTTGGACTTCCTTGATTTTGTACTTGTTGCAACGTCACAGTCGGAATGTATTCATAATGCAAATTGTGATATCGTTGTCCGATAACATGAGGTTGCAGTCTGACTTCAACGATACACACGGCATATACCAGTCGGCGTCAGCTTAAATTGAATTCATTCCAATAGCGATAGTTCAATAAGTTTAACATTTAGCCTTCAATAAAATTTCCGGTCCTTATGTTAATCAAACAGAAATTCGTGCAAATGAATTGATAATTGGATATTGAAAAGGTGAAATTAACAATGAAATTATTACCATCTTAATACCAAATGTATTGAGAGTAAACATATTAAGAACACAATAGTTATGTTGTTATCGTATTATTGCTTGACTAGATACTTGACAGATATATGATATAAAGGAAGGGTTTTTGCAAAAATTCCAATTGAGCGGTTGCTAAATTTTGCGAGCCATCAGGCGAGGGAAATTCATTCTCAAGACTGGTATCTTTCGGAAATACCCCAAAAGAACATGCTATATCTGTCTAACTACACCGAAGATTAACGTTTTAACACACATTCCTCAAGTCTCCGGTCGTATAGGGTATTTTTTGGCAAATACCAAGGCAGAGAGGGTAAAAAAGGCAAATCCTTTTTGCATTTACCCCGGCGTTACACAATTAACGATATTTATTTGATTATAGTTAATTGGTTAAAATTGCACTAGCTACCAACACATCAAAACCTCAGATTCTTAAATAAGGTGTAATTAACTGAATAAGTCTTATCCGTCATTATGGTAATCACAGAAGCATCTCATGCTCATTGTTAATATCCTTTGAATGAAATTAAATTCACACGGCCTTGCACATCACAAAACCGAATACATTTTCAGAGGGGAATAAGGTTGCATAGGCTCCTGCATACAACTAAATAATGTAACAAAACTTCCTCAAAAGTAAAGTACTAGATAACTAATAATCATAAGATTTTGAGATAACTTCTGTTATTATTTTTAAGGTACTAAGGGCACATTATCGTTGATCTCTACTCGATTATATGTCATGTATAAATAAATGGTCGTGACAAAATATTTTTTTATGCTAATTTTGCAATTGCCTTGTGTGGGTGCATAACGTATTCCTGGTGAAAATCTACTTTTCCTTTGATGAACAAAATCGCGCGTGATTTCTATTAGTTTTATGGTGAATGAAACACTTTTTTTATTGTATAATAATGATTAGCAAACAAATACATCTAAAATTGTTGGAACGGTTCTAAAAATTAAGAAAAAGATATATCCGAAGTACCCAATTTCCGCAGTTTTATTGATGTATTTCCTAATTGTTCTCATCTGAAAATCGTTTTGTTATAATTATTAATAGTCTGGTGCTGATTCAAATTTTTTTTTAGTTCCTTTAGTTCAGTTCTCATTATATGCTTACTTAGTTAGTTTCAAAATTCATATTCCATTGTCGCCCATTAATTGTGTCAAACAAGTGCTTTGGAGAAGCCAGAACGAAAATGATGTATACACATTTTCAATATTTTTTTTAGGACAATCGTAAATAATTATTGATTCATTGTCACTGTATTGTCGGCAGAACACCAAGGACCAAGAAGGCTAACGAATTCAGATGCGGATCCAGGATTTGTAAAGAGGGGATGACCATGATCCAGAACTATATTAACTATTTCAGCGGTTGTACCAGTTAAAATATCGGCATTGGCTATACATGTACGTGTAGAATTAACGACGGGACGACCGATGTTGCCGATCCCTTGCTTCCACTCCAGAAATTGATGATAACAACAGGGCATTCAATGTTTCTTATATCTGTTCAGCGTTGGAAAATAAATCTTCTAATTATCAACAGAACACGAAAAGCCGACAAGAACAATTCATCAAATTTCAAATCTAAATTATGTTAACAGAACAATGTATTTCATTTCCTTAATTAACTGTATTACATACATTATCTAAACATTTTGTGTAAATATTTAATACAACATCGACATTTTAACCGACATACGGATTGATAGTTTATAAATTGTCATATCGGGGCCTTTGATAGATGACTATGCGGTATCGGCTTTGCTCATTGTTGAAGGCCGTACGATGACCTATAGTTGTTGTGTGTGTCATTTTGGTATCTTGTGGACAGTTATCTCATTGGCAATCATACCACATCTTCTTTTTTATACTTGTATAATAATTGCCATATAAACAACATTATACATACAAGTTATTATGAAAGTGTTGTCTTTTTATTTTATTAAATGGTTTTTCCCTTTTAAGATTTTTTTTGGTAAAACATCTTTGTTTTCTTTGTTTTCAGAAACTTACCATCCTTCAGGTAAAAGTAATAAACATTGTAGGATTCTGCTTCATTGGTTCAGCACTATTTGGTATTATATTATTATTTACACATATGTTATTAAGTACCTATAATCAACAAAGACGAGGCGTAAAATAAGGAATGTATTTGTTAAAATGTGTTAAACTTTTAGTCTTACAATCATATAAAAGGATAGATTGGATTAATTTTAAAGATATATCTTGCGTCAGAAGAAGGTACCGGTAGATACATAAGAAAATGACGAACGAAGATTTGCTTTTTACAGCTTTGTCAACAAGAAACATTAAACTTGCAAAGATTTAAGTTTTAGGTGGAGTAACAATCAATTGTAAGAACTCCAATGGACTGACACCACTTATGATTGCTTGTCATATGACATTGATGACAAAAGGAAGTTTGATTTGATAAATCCTCTTAGACAATAATGTAGATATAAAAGATACAGACACTGCAGGACGGATTGCGCTTATGTACGCTATAAAATCAGGATCAGCATCTATAATTCAATTATTGAAACGACATGGACTCACAAACTCAGTAAAAGCAGGAAGAAGATTTAGCCGAGCAGACGAAATGAGAATATGGGGAAGTTTTGAAAGTTGAATTGAAACATTATATGCATTGTATCAAATGTTGAACTGTAAATCTTTGATAGATATCTAATAACGGGATTGGATGAGACTTAAACTTTGCATCAAGTGTGTTTAACTGTGTATAATCAAAACGTTCTATATGATTGTTCTATTTATATTTTTTAAGCAGATTCGTTTTTTGTTTTGTTTTACATGGTTAATAAAACTTTGAAATATTTATTGATTAATATTGAAATTTTCATATAATTATTCAACCTACATTTACCTAAAACATCGATCCACTTCAAGTTGAAATCAGTCTCCCTTATGTCGTTTCTACAACCCCATTCCCTTATTACGGATGTGACCTATCAAAAAATACTTACTACCGGGTTTTTACTTAAGTCAGCATTATGAAGGATGTCACATGTGGATCAGGATCTGCACACTCTTCCGGAGTACATGACAACACCCCCAGTTTATAGTTGGGTTAATGTGTTAAAACTATCAGGTCTCTGATAAAACGTCGCATTCACAAGTTTAAAAACTGTGTGAACGATCGACCAAAGTCCGTTTTCAGAGACAAAGAGGTCATGAAATGTCTATCAACTCTTCATGATAAGTATGTTGTTGTTCCTGCGGACAAAGCTATAAATAATATTGTCTTTGTATGTAAATCGTATTACTACGAATGTCTTGTAAAAGAATTGGGTATAACGGAGCACTCAGTTAATCCCACAAACAAAGACATATCATTTGACAAGGATGAGATTTTAGCAAATCATAAGTCCTTCAAGGCTTCAATAAACATTACATTGAACGCCAAATCGGAGGACTTACCTTGTTTGTATTGGATACCAAAGCTTCATAAAATTCCGTACAAACAACGGTATATTGCTGGCTCATCTTCATGTTCCACTAAAGAATTGTCTATTAGATTGACTAAAATTCTGTCTGCAGTGAAAGAGGGTCTTCAGAAATACTGTGAGACTGTTTACTCGCGTAGAGGTATTAACCATATGTATAAATTTATTACTTTGGGATTTCATAAAGCATATTTCGTTAATAGTGACAAACAAAAAGGTAAATCATGCTACACAGAAGAACAAGTAGTCAGTATGCTGGAGTTTCTTATCGACAACATATTTGTTGAGTTTGGAGGTAGGCTTTTACAACAAATTGTAGGCATTCCTGTGGGAACAAACTGTGCGCCTCTTCTTGCCGACCTCTTCTTATTTTCATATGAATCGGAGTTCCTCCAGACACTTGTCAAAAACAAGAGGATCAAAGAAGCCAGATTATTTAATTTCACTTTCAGATATATTGATGATGTTCTTTCCTTAAACAATCCGAACTTTTCTGATTGGGTTCCATTAATATATCCCCCAGAACTCGAGATTAAAGAAACAACAGACACGGATTCCTCCGCCTCATTTTTAGACGTATATCTCGAATTTGACTTACACAGTCATCTCAGTACCAGAATATATGACAAACGAGACGATTTTAATTTCGAAATTATAAATTTCCCCCACCTTAGTAGCAATATACCAACTTCACCTGCATATGGGATATATATTTCCCAACTTATTCGATATTCAAGAGCTTGCAGCTCCTACTCAGACTTTGTAAAACGTCATCAGTGTCTGAGTAGAAAGTTGATGAACCAGGGGATATGTCAAAGAAAGTATCGTCCCTTTTCTAAAAAAGTTCATCGGAAGGTATCAAGACCTTGTTGATAAATATTCCGTATCAACTTCTCAAATAATACACGATAGTCTTGGTGTATAGATTCTGCGTACTGATGTTGTGTGTCATCTTAACGACATGTTTTATTGTTCTTTTATTTGTTTTTGTTCTATTATTAAGATTACTTTTACTGTTGAATGGTTTTATGTGATATCCGTTTGACGTGGCTCGGTACTTATACATCTCGTCAATGTGTTTGTATTGGCTTTCATTTTTTTGGTGATTTGTTTTGTATATGTGACTCTTTGTATTTCTGTTGTGCTTATAACGTGACACGTACTTTAAAAGATCCCGTCAGTATGATATTTGTCTATAATATGTCATTATGATATATTTCTATTATGAATTACTATATACGTTGAACCACAAACGTCAAAATCAATCAATGGCGTAGTGGAATTAAAAATTTTAATAACTAGTTTGAATCTCGGTCTATTTCTGTAATTTATTCTTACATACTTTTGATTTTTTAACCCTGTATGCGTAAATTGCCTATGTAAATTTTAAAATTGTTTGTATGCACATTGAACGACAAATTTATGTGACGTATATAATTTTTCTGACGTCAGACACTCACATTAATCCATGTGTTCGTAGATAGTAGATGTTTTTGTGTCCTGTTAAATTGTTCCTTTTTAAATTGTTATACGATGATGACTGATGTACCCATTTTTTGACTATTTTATTAATTGTTACTGTTTATTTAACGCATCATGTAAATGTAGCGGAATTTGATGACACTGTTATTAAAGTGAGAGGGTTAGCGCTATAGAACCAGGTTTAATCCACCATTTTCTACATTTGAAAATGCCTGTACCAAGTCAGGAATATGACAGTTCTTGTCCATTCGTTCTTGATGCGTTTTGTTTTTTGATTTTGCCATGTGATTGTGGACTTTCCAAATTGATTTTCCTCTGAGTTCAGTATTTTTGTGATTTTACTTTTTGCTTAGTCTTTATTGTTCTATTTCATGTTTTGTGAGTTTGTATTTTTTTCTTTTTTAGTTATTGCATCGTCAGTTTTTTTTCTATTAAATGTGAATGCCCCTTTGACATTTTTCTGTCCTATTAACGTTTTTTTTTCATGCTTTCAATTTCTGTGATTATTCATATGAATGAAAAACGAGTTGTGTATTTATGTATATATAACATAAATGATTGTCAATGAGACAAGAGACCAAATAACACAGTTTATGTAGCTGTATGGTTTTCAAAAATGGGAAAAGCCCATAACTCATAGTAGTTGGTATTATAATACACTAAATATCAACAACTTTGATCTAAACAAAACAAAGTCAAGTCATGCTGCACAAGCAATAAATACAATATGACACACTGATATGGCTGTCGAACTGCGAAAATACATTGACAATGGTTTGTATTAATTGCACTGAAATGTATTGACAGAAAACTAAAAATATGTTGTACCGACTAATAAAAAATCCGGTAGAAACCAATAAATACGAACACGAAAGACAAATAACAAATATTTGTATCTTCCTTTTAAAGAATATTGGTGTCATTGAACAAATACAATATATGTAATATACACAAATAAAAAAGTTAAGCACCCTCTGATATATTGCAATATAGTATTTTACCAAACGTGTAATTTGAATATAAATATTGATTTTAACCAGACTAATGTTCCTTTAAAAAGATGGGACCATACATGTTTTAACGGTCAGTAAGACATCAACGTATCATGCACGTTAACCATTTCTCTAGTTCAAATTACAAATTGGAGTTTCCCTGCGCTTCAAATTTGAATATTTAAGTCCAGTGATTTGACAATTTAATTTTCACTCTGTGAACATGATACGCCGACGAATATCGGAGGCTCGCAGATTGAAGATTATCGGAAGGCAGTCATCAGGGTTATCTTATAAAGCTATTGGACGTCAGATGATCTACCATTATATTGTAGTCAGCAGGCTTGTGCGGGTACACATCCAAACCAATAACGTATTAGACTTTCCAAGATCTTGTAGACTATTGGTGACATCGCAGCGTAAATACAGGGCACTGCAACACCTGGTTAGACGAATGCCATTTGCAACAAGTGCTTTTCTTAAAAGAGAACGGTTACCTCATAGACAGCTATTTACAAGAACCTTGAGGAACTGGTTGGAACTAGCAGGACTGAAGTCAAGTAGGGCCATAAGACGTCCCATGTTTACTCACTGACTGCAACAAATGCTTTTGACATGGTGCTCAGCTCGTCGTGGATGGAACTTGAGGAACTGGCGCAAGATCTATTAGTCAGACGAGAGCCGATTTCTTCTACATGCTGCATATGGATAATGAGAGTTTGGAGACATAACATACAGTATAAATCTCAAACAATATCAAAGCAACTAGTTTAGTTTAAACATATTTATTTATAGTGGATTGGGAAACAAGTTTTGCAACTTATATTAATCCCTTTCCACTTTGCAGCAACTGTCACTTACGGTGGAGATGTGGAAATATTCTCTTACAATGAATAAAAAAATATCAGACATGTGATTAAATAAACTCATCAAATATATCAGGATTGAAATTTTATATTTGAAGTCATTCATCAAAGGGAATATGACGCAAACAGTTACATAAAAGATTAAACATCATTGGGGTTGTAAGGTTCTTAGACGAAGTAATATATGGCTTAAGAGTTGAGACAACAAATATCGTAACAATCAACAAATGTTTGATGATGCGCTTAATGAATAGTATTGAGCAAAAAAGTTCTAGCAATTATAGTTAACGATACGTGCGAAATAATTCAAAAGAAGTAACATTGAGATACTTTATTGACTTCGGTCTGTTTATGGTTACATCACCTAATTATAATATTTACTTTTCGTTGGGCAATATATACCAATTCGTGGGTTTCGTTGGTACTGGTGAACCACACATTCAAATGCCTAACGAATAGCATATTTTGAATAGGATTTGTATACAGTGATTGACAAAACCACGAAATCAAATATCCACGAATATGCAAGTTTTCCGCAATCCACGAAAACTGATATCCACGAAAATAATTGAAGCCACAGTACATGTAAATACCTAATAACTTAGCAGTCTCCCCGTCGGAAAACAGAAGACAAAGCCATGTCGAAAGACACAGACCAAACCACGTCAGAAGACACAAGACAAAACCATGTCGGATGACACAAGACTAAACCACGTCGGAAGACACAAGACGAAACCACGTCGAAAAACACAAGACGAAACAACGTCGAAAGACATAAGACGAAACAACGTCGAAAGACATAAGACGAAACTACGTCTGAAGACTCGAGACGAAACCACATCGGAAGACACAAGACAAAACCACGTCGATGACACAAGACGAAACCACATCGAAAGACAACGGATGAGACCGCGTCGAAAGACACAAGACTTAACCACATCGGAAGACACAAGACGAAACCATGTCGGAAGACACAAGAAGGAACCACGTCGAAAGACAACGAATGAGACCGCGTCGAAAGACACAAGATGAAACCACGTCGGAAGACACAAGACGAAACCGCGTCGAAAGACACGAGACGAAACCACGTCGAAAAACACAAGACGAAACACAGTCGGAAGACACAAGACGAAACCACATCGGAAGACACAAAACGAAACCACGTCGAAAGACACAAGACAAAACATCGTCGGAAGACACAAGACGAAACCACATCGGAAGACACAAGACGAAAACACGACGATAAACACAAAACGAAACGACGTCACAGGTCAAAAGACGAAACCACGTCAGGAGACACGAGACGAAACCACATCGGAAGACACAAGACGAAACCACGTCGGAAGACACAAAACGAATCCACATTGAAAGACAACGGACGAGACTGCGTCTAAAGACACAAGACGAAACCACATCGGAAGACACAAGACGAAACCGCGTCGAAAGACATACGATGAATAAAAAAAGTTGCAGAATGTCATCATAGTTTGGTTAACAGTTATCAAATACCTATCTCGCATACAATTACGAATATGGTCTTATTGCCGTAATCAAAATGTACTACACGATTCTATGCGTTTAACAAATAAAATGAGAACACTAGTTGTAAAGTATTTAGTATGAAACAAACGAAATGAGATTGTATTGCCAATCTGAAAATCATCCATACGGACCAAATGTCTCAGATGCTTAACAATACAGGTCACTTTTCTACTCTTTACACAAGTATTACACATTCCAAACTAAAAAACAAATTAAAAGAGTTGTTATTTCTTTGCTTCATAAAAACGAATGGCCAACGTAGATACAAGTATCTTGTCTTAGGAAGGAATAAATCCTACTTTGAAAAGGATCACTCGGATTCAAACAAAAAAATCTCCGACACTGACATTATCAAGATGCTTGATTTCTTGATTGACAACATATTTGTTAACTTCGGAGGACGTCTTTTGCAAACAGACTGTCGACATTCCAATGGGAATTGTGCCTTTCTACTTGCCGAATTTTCTTTATTATTATGAGGCTACCTTCATGCAGGAACTTCTTAGGAAGAAAGATAAGAAGTTAGCAAAATCCTTTAACTCTACTTTCCGCTATATAGATGATGTTCTTTCACTAAATAATTCAAAATTTGGTGACTATGTGAAACGCATCTACCCCATTGAACTAGAGATAAAGGATACCACAGATACAGTTATGTCGGCTTCATATCTTGACTTACATCTAGAAATTGACAATGAGGGTCGGTTGAAAACAAAACTTAACGACAAAAGAGATGATTTCAGCTTTCCAATTCTAAAATTTCTTTTTCTAAGTAGCAACATTTCAGCAGCACCTGCATACGGGGTATATATTTCCTAATTGATACGATATTCCCGTGCTTGCATTTCCTATCATGATTTTCTTGATAGAGGGTTGCTGCTCACAAAGAAGCTATTAAACCAAGAGGTTCAAATGGTGAAGTTGAAATCATCCCTTCGCAAATTTTACGGACGCCATCAAGAGTTGGTTGACCGTTATGGAATAACCGTTTCATAAATGATATCGGATATGTTCCTTACGTCGTAACTACAATCCCCTTCCCTTTCATGAATGTGACCTACCGAATTATACTGTTTACCGGATTTGTTATCACATAAACAACACGACGGGTTTCACATGTGGAGCAGGATATGCTTACCCTTCCGGAGCACCTGAGATCTCCCCTAGTTTTTGGTGGGGTTCGTGTTGTTTATTCTTTGGTTTTCTATGTTGTATCATGTGTACTAGTGTTTGTATGTTTGTAATTTTCATTTTTAGCCATGGCGTTGTCAGTTTGTTTTAGATTTATGACGTTGACTGTCCCTTTGGTATTTTTCGTCCCTCTTTAATAACATGTACAACTTTCAACAATTAATAGAGCCCATACCGTATAAGCTGTAATCGGTCATATTTTGTATAAATGTATAGAAATTCAGAAGAGAAAATAATCCCTTGATATTTACAACAGCAATAGACACAGACAAAAATGATGGCAAGCATTGAAAATACACAAAGGTACAAATAAAGGATAGGGGTTTTCCTATCAAATAGTGTGCAGGAAAACATACTATATAAAAAAAACACACACACAAAAGAAAAATAAACTCAGTGCTGTTAACGATTACTACAAACCAACTAAATTTTGTGAGCGTTTTATTTTCGCGAGTTTCGCAAGTAGAAAAATGACGCGAAAAAAAATCGTCGTGAAAACTTGGATCTTTTATTATTTTACTAACTCAAATAAAATAGAAATCATGGTGGACAAGAAAGGGACAAACGTTAAATAAAGTATCCGCGAAAATAAGTTGATTTACAGTAGCTTGTGGTATCTCATATGTACAAGCGCATTAAAACACCGCAAAGTATATCTATACCGCAAAATTGAACCGCTTTTAGGTAAAATTCCGCAATGCAGCTAACACCAGATTATACAAAAAATAGGTCAAACAATAAAAATATGTAAGATAGCAGAATTTAAGGGTGCAAATAAAATGCAGCTCTTAAAACAACCCAGAAAGGATATCTTTAAGAATTTCCAGAGTCCAATAATAAAATTCAGTAAGGGAAGGCAGTATGTGTGTCATGCAGACGTTTCAATACATGGAAATATTTCTGTCAAAATGTTGTGCTGTGTTATCGTCGAAAATCTAAAGGTCATGATTTTTATCATGAGTAGGATAATGATACAAATCTCAGTGGGCTTGGTGTTAATATGGAATTATACCACATGTAACAGTTCAACCAGTAAAAAAATTAGCCTTCAAGAATTTGTCAAGCAAGTCACTCTATATAAAAAAGAAGATGTGGTATGATGGCCAATGAGACAACTATCCACAAAAGACCAACATGACACAAACATGACACAAACATATACATGGTATCAAAACAAGTGCATGTTTATCAATTGATAACCAAAGACTAAAAAGGACGGATGAACAATGAAACAAATATCAAGAAAATCATGTAAATTGTAAATACCAAATGTCTGGACAGAAATTAAGATGCACTATGGGTTTTTTAAACGATAAATAAAGGCAACAGTAGTATACCGCTGTTCAAAACTCATAAATCCATGGACAAAAAACAAAATCGGGGTAACAAACCAAAACCGAGGGAAACGCATTAAATATAAGAGGAGAACAACGACACAACACCGAAACGCAACACACACAGAAAGGGACCAAGCATCAGACAGAACACCACGAGAATAACAAATATAACATGAAAACCAAATACATGAATTTGGGATAGACAGGTACCGTGCCACATCTTATCGAAATATCTCAAAAATAAGAGAAAACACAAACGACTCAACGTTAAAATGCAACACACACAGAAACGAACAATAATATAACAATGGCCATTTTCCTGACACTTTTAAAGGGGAATAAAAGTGGTGGGTTGAACCTGGTTATGCGGCATGCCAAACCTCGCACTTTAATGGCAAAGTTAAATATTACATTGAAATGACAACATAATATTACAGGACTACAATACAAATAAATAGGTGAACATATTAGACAAAAAAAACCATGATTAATAGATAACAAAAAGCATTAGGTTTAAAATTCAATACGCCAAAAACGCGCCTAGTCCACACAAGACTCACCAGTGACGCCCAGATATGAAAGATCGAAAGTGAAAAAAGTACAAAATTGTATAGCACTGAAGATCAAAAGTTGAAAAGGTTTCGCCAAATACGGCATTGTTTTTAAGCTGTTTGAAGTTTGATGATCGACTGTTCATGGGAATTTTAATTTTTAAAGGTAATATTCCGTAAGTGTCTCCTTCGAAAAAAGAGGGACAAAAGATACAAGAAGGACATTAAAAATTAAATATTAAAAATCAACTGACAACGCCATTGCTAAAAAGAAAGAGACAAACAAACAATTTAAGTACACAAAACACAACATAGAAATTTAAACAAAGAAAATCATGAACCACAGAAGCAGAACAAGTGATGTTCAAATACACATTTTATTTTTTCTCACAACAGATTGTATCTCTTGCATGTTTAAATTTTTAGTTTTTGACGATGGAAAAGATAATACTCAAAATATTTTTTGTGCGTTGATAGACAGATCGTACTGGTAAGCTTGAAACACCTATTCATGTTTGAAGCCACACCAATTGTCAATGTTTAAAAAACAGAACTCATGCTGACAATCTTGAAATCTAAGAATTGATTGTTTAAAGAAGATCTGTGCATGTTACTATCTCTTTTATTGTATTTCTGTTGTTTTGTAAGAACATAGTTTAATATGTGGTACTTGGTATTGTATAGTTTTTGTTTCCCTATTTTCATGTCATTATCAAAATATCAATACAAATTGCATAATTCTGTTATTCGTTGTGTTTGAAAATGCTTCGTTAAGTCATACAGTGGCGTGGTACCGTTAGCTAAAACATCAAGCATAACAAAATAAACAAAAAGTGTGAATTTTTACCACTAGTAATGTTTCGATCCCAAAAACTTAACCATATTTACAAAACTGGTCAGTGCACAGTAATAACAGTAGTACTACATACACATTTCACAAAAAAAAATCAAATCGAGGATTGTGAACACCTCGAATCATTTAAAGTAGCACTTGTCTTGTTCTTTGTTTCTTATTGTTATTTAATTTTATAAGTAAATCACAAAGGTGAATAACCAGATCAAATTTCTAAATATTTTATGATAAAATTGAAAACGGAAATGGGGAATGTGTAAAAGAGACAACAACCCGAGCATAGAAAAAAGATACCTTTCGGGTAGTAATTAACATATCACTAAGTACTATCATCATGATATTTTTATTTTTTTTTCTATTTCTTCTTTTTAATTCAAAGCGCTACACATGTACATGTTAGCCGACTACCCAATCAATAAAAACAATAGTTATAGTGAGAACAAAACATGAAATACTTGTTGTTTGGTGTGTTGTACTTGATAATCCTTTCCTATCAATGATTGATTTATTAAGATCCCCCCCCCCCCCATTTTTATCGTGTAAAACTCACTATCCCATAGATAAAGGTGACAAACACTGTATGATTGCGATGTACTAGATCAGACATATTTGGTGCTACGGCGTTAGTTTTTCACACATTTTTTCGTTAAATGACAACTAACAAATAGAGATGAGACGATAAAACGGGGAGGTTCTTGTTAAAAGGTGTTAACAATGTTCTGTTACAAACATATAAAAGTACAGGCTTGAAACATTTTGCGGATATATCTTGCGTTCACTTGAAAGAAGCAACTTGTCGATACAAAGGATGGCGAACGAAGCTTTACTCTTTACAGCGTTGTCAACAAATAACATCAAACTTGCAAAGATTCTAGTATTAGGTGGAGTCACTATTAATTGTAAAAATCCAAATGGACTTACACCACTTATGATTGCTTGCCATATGAACATTGATGAAAAAAGGAAATGTGATTTTATAAAGTGCCTTTTAGACAATAACGTAGATATAAAAGATACAGACACCGCGGGACGGACTGCACTTATGTACGCTCTAAAGTCAGGATCAGCATCTATAATTCAATTACTGAAACGACATGGACTTACTAATTCAGTTAAGGCAGGAAAAAGGTTCAGTAGAGCAGACGAAATGAGAATATGGGGAAGTTTTGACAGTTAAAAATAATATATATGTATACACTCTACATTTGTATTTGACATTTATCACCAAATGATTATTATTTATTCGAGAACGGGTAAAAGTAAAACATAGAAATTGTATCAGATGTGAACAAATATGTATACTTAGACAGTTCGTATGATTGCTCTTCTTATGATATGATAATTCGTATAGACATGTTTTAGCATAGAAGTTTGTTAATAAAAAAATGAACCATTTATTTGTATTTAGCAATTTTTCACATAATTACACCTTGTATAAGAATGCAAGCTTTTGTTGGTTGATAGTCAGTGCATTTTGTCGCATATTCTCTCATGTTTTCCTCATTTTAAACGAATTTGTTTCACCGCTGTCAGTGAATATGCCTCAAATACCATGATATTTGCCATGTTTGATTTTTCTGTTTTACCTTCGCGAGCATCTTCCCGCCATTTTTTTTTCGGATATGATGTTACATAAAGATAGCGCGAAATTAATTCGTTTGCTTGTTGAACAAACCGCGTTCAATTTCAACTTTATGAAAAACTAAAGATTTTCTTATCCCAGGCAAAGATTACCTTAACCGTATTTGGTACAACGTTTTGGAACTTTGGATCCTGAATGGTCTTCAACTTTGTACTTGTTTGGCTTAATACTTTTTTTTTTATTTGAGCGTCACTGATGAGTCTACTGTACTAAATTAAAAACCTGATACCTAATAACAGATATAATGTATAACAGCGAATACTATTTAAGGGGTTAGCAAAATCATGATGTCAAAAAAATTACACACGACGAAAAAAATAAAAGACACATATTATTGACAAAGGCACTACATAAAACTCTATAGATTGAGCAGTTTAAACCAAAGACAGACCTAAACTTGCAAGGTTTACAAATATTGCTACAATAATTTCGCGTGTCTGGTTTAAATGTGATTAGTCGTTTTGGCAATATCATCATATTGTTGGGAAGGACTGGAATACATTTTATATTAGTACTTATACTACATGGTCATTCATATATTAATGTGAATTTTCTAAAACATCGTCGTATGTAAAAAAAAAACATCTGGTGAATATGTTTTTTTAATACCAATCTATAAAACATTTACATAGATCAAACATGAATGTCCTGTAAATCATGTTCTGTGTTATACAGTTGATCCCTGTCGCACCTACATTTTGTTTCTATTTTTTGTGATTTTTAGGCATACTTGTCTTTTAAATATTAAGTTTCATTAAATTAAATCTAGATAGGTGAATTGCCATAGATACTTAATTCGACGACATATCTGATTGTATCATTAACCGCTGAAGTCATTTGAGACAATTATAGTTTGCATCACCAAAAACAGGTAAAACGATAACCCCACTAGTTTCATGCCGAAATAAGATGCACGATTGTTCGGAAAGGTTATAATCACAATGCCTGTCATGAAGGGTATTCGTATTTAAACTTTTAAATAAGCAATTTAATTTCGCAGTACTTTACGATATATGTTTAATACTCTTTAGTTTGAATCCGTAATCTTTTTTTTTTATTATCTTAAATCTTACAACATGTACAACAACATGTTCGTGTATAAATATATATGTATTGTTTCCATTGCTATTTACATATGTGTGATTTTATACCGAGTTTTTTTTATATTATCAACTGTGAGGAAACTGACAAAAGCTCACATGCATTCAAATCAACAATAACAAGTTGACCAAGATAACGTAACCGTGTTTGTTTCAATTTTATCATGGTTGCATGTGTTACTTTAATGTTAATTTTCTGAGCGAACGTTGAAGACTAAGTCGAGTAAGCTACTTGTGGTTATATTGTATCAAATTATGACTTAAAGCGACACCCTGACAAGTTGCGACAAGTGACATATAGCTTTTCAACGATGTTTGGTACTTATACATCTTTGAATTAAAAATGTTTGGCTTGGAGCGTTCCAGATGAATGTAAATCCAGAAAAGCGCTTCGGACTTAGAAATTATCAAACGTGTTGTATTCATTTGTTTCACGAGAGAAAAAAACAAATCAGATAGCGGAACAAATAGTTATTGTTTCTACCGATATTAACTTATGTGTGATTTGACACAAACTTTTTCAAATTATCAACTGTTCACAAACCGACATAAAGATCACATGCATTTTAATCAACAATAACACCTTTTTTTATTATGATTACATTTGTTGCCTTTATGATCATTTTCTAAGGGTATGTGAAAAACGTGGTTCAGTAAGCTACTGTTGATTAAATGATATGCAATGCTGACTTTTAATTTAATGGTTTTACTGTAGTAATGTGTTGGTCTCTTTATAGCTTGCTATTTGATGTGAGTCAAGGCTCCTTGTTGATTGTCTTTAATTGTCACTAGCTATATAGGAATGAGAGTTGTTTCACTGAATCTCACATAACATCTTCCTATATCTAAAAAAAAAATAGACACAAATAGTGATATAATGCCTTAGAATTGATTTTTCTTCGTATTGCTCATTATAAATATATCCAATAGTTGGTTTTCAACAAGAGCATATAATATATACAATTCAATTTACATCAGTAACACTGCTGTTTGAACAGTATCTGTATAATCATCCGGAGCACCTGATATAGCTACGGTTTCTGATGGTTTATGTGTTGCATACTCTTTAGTTTTCTATGTTGTATTTTTATACTGTCTTTTCGTCTCTTTTCCGTTTTTGTTTTTGCCATTGTGTTTTACCGAATTTGTCTTATTAGAATCGAAATAGTTCATGGTAGCGGTAGATCTGGGTTCATTTAAGCATGGATTGGCCATTTATATAACGCTCAGGGTGAAATAATCGAATATGAATGCCCAACAAATGGTTAAATGAAAGCAAATCTACGGAAGCCATGAATTATTTCTTAATTATGGATATACTGCATATAATGCTTATCAATAAACTGACGTCGCTGCATTGGTTTAAAATAAGTGTTAGCATTTGAAGGTTATGGCCATAGAAAATGTTTATTACAACATTATTCCTAGCAAAATGAATATGATCAAATAGCATTGATATTTTTTTTCAATATTTGCGGCTGTTACTTTTTAGAAAAAGTAAAGAAAACAAAGAAACTGGTTGAAAATATCACTTCCAATGAAAATGCATTTTAAGACAATACATATAACTCAAACACTATGTGAAACTATAAATCATTACGAGTTAAGACAGTAAGTTACAAGGGGTATTGATTGATCAAATTACATAAAACAAGACTCAATTTGTTTTGAATAGTTAATTCTCCTTCATATTCATAATTAAAAATTTCGTCAAAAACAATGGTCTATTACTTTCAATACCGAAATAGCCAAAGTTTTGAAAACCAACTGAATTTATCTGTAAAGCGTCTTTTGTTTAATTTAGTAACACACATGCATGGTGCATTTTAATTAAATAACTGTTAAAAATGGCATACAAATGTAGTTTTCAACCCATTTATAAATATACGTTTGAAATGCTGATTTGTGTCCAGGGTTTCCACTGGTGGTCGCCATTTTCGCTATTGGCGAAACAAATAATAATTGTGGGGAATAAAATACTTCACTTGCGAAACAATTTGGATAATGAAATATATATAACGATTTATTTCATCCACCTTGTTTATATACTTTTTTCGGGTTTTTCGGACTTTACTAAATTATAATCCAGTACCTTTGATAAATATTTACGATGCCACTGCTGGTGGACGTTTCGTCCCCGAGGGTATCCCCAGCCCAGAAGTCAGCATTTCGGTGTTTACATGAATATCATATATGTGGTCATTTTGATAAATTTCTTGTTTACAAAACTTTGATTTTTTCGAAAAAACTAAGAATTTTCTTGTCATAGGAATAGATTACCTTAGTCGTATTTGGCACAACTTCATGGAATTTTGGATCCTCAATGCTTTTCAACTTTGTACCTGTTTCGCTGTATAACTATTTTGATATGAGCGATACTGATGAGTATTGTGTAGACGAAACGCGCATCTGGCGTACTAAATTATAATCCTGATACTTATGATAACTATTTACACCACTGGGCCGAGGCCACTGCTGGTGGACGTTTGGTCCCCGAGGGTATTACCAGCCCAGTAGTCAGCACTACAGTGTTGACATGAATATCAATTATATGGACATTTTTATAAATTAGCAGTTTACGAAACTTTGAACCTTTCGAAAAACTAAGGATTTTCTTGTGCCAGGAATAGATGACCGTAGTCGTATTTTGCACAAATTTTTGGATTTTTGGATCCTCAATGCTCTTTAACTTTGTGCTTGTTTGGCTTTATTACTATTTTGATATGAGTTCACTGATGAGTCTTATGTAGACGAAACGCTCGTCTGGTGTACTTAATTATGATCCTGGTACTTTTGTTAACTATTTACCAAATCAGACCATTCTCAGAATTCACGATTAACCCGTTCAAATGTTGCTAAAATCAATATTCAGATGGTTGCATTGTATAGCTATGGACAACAAAGGCTTATAAATAAAGATGTTTATTTTATGGCTGGACAAAATAATATGGTTAAAAGGAGTCCCTCAGGTCAATTAACTTTGCGACACACGAATTCGAAGAAAAAGTTTGACGTTTCCTCTCCTTTTATGATTGTCCAGAAAAGAAAACTGGTGTTAGACGAAAAAATTTCCAAAAGCAAGAAAAATCTACGACTTAAAACTGTATTCTTTGATTTTGATTTTGATGTAGATACTTGATTTAAGAGAGTACTTTAAAGTCGTTTGAGTGACACGACGTGTTTCAAGCATAGTTTTACGTCTCAACTTTTTAATTTACGAGGGGCTAGAAAAGAAATCTGAAGATATCTTTGCAAAATGTTGGGAACAACCCCTCAAATGAGGGTAAACCTTCGATATAATGACTTCACCTAAAATGAGGGATTAATTTCAAGTCATAAAAGGTTTTTTTGTTGTAAAAATCACTTCGTAGTACAATAGGGCACACATTTTTTTCTTTTGAAGAATCTTTCCCAAAGAACTGTACATTTTTCTGGTAATATATGGTCAAAAAGTGTTAATATTTTTTGTTAAATTTTGATATATCCTGGGATTTGAATTTTCTTTATCATTAAAAGTGAAATAGTTGTTAAAAGTATAATGAATTTTCACCCTTTTAAAATGTAAACAAATCTTTTTAAAAATAAATGTTTAGTGTTTATTCACTACAATGTAGACGCTAATATAAGTTTAAGATAATAATCATAGACAACAATGAGCCAACTCATCTTATTTACATATGTGTGATTTTATACCGAGTTTTTTTATATAATCAACTGTGAGGAAACTGACAAAAGCTCACATGCATTCGAATCAACAATAACAAGTTGACCAAGATTACGTAACCGTGTTTGTTTCAATTTTATCATGGTTGCATGTGTTACTTTAATGTTAATTTTCTGAGCGAACGTTGAAGACTAAGTCGAGTAAGCTACTTGTGGTTATATTTAGTCCAGTCGAATTGTGAAACAATTGCTCAGATTGTGGTAAAAGCATCAAACTTTGCTGAGTGTAAGTTGATGTTATTAATAACATTTTTAGCTATGGACCCAATTCCAAAAATCAAAATGGCGGCTCTGGGCGGCCATTTTGAAATCATGTCCAAAAAAATAATAAATATAATTAGAAAAAATATGAAAAATATGTTACTTTACAAATTTTGATAAACTTTCGTATTTGTTATGACAAAGAATATCAACTGAGGACTATTGAAGTATTTAGTGGCCATCTTGAATGGTGGCCATTTTGGAAACGTAAATTTCCAATATATCATTATAAGCTATCATAAATTGTTTTTTGAATTAATACTAAGTTTTATTTGCAATGACAACTAGTTTTGCATACCAATTTTTTTTACTGTTAATATATGATATATTCACAAACTGCTCAAATAAGCCCTGTGTATGTAAACATGGTTTTACAAATAAATGTATGTAAAGAAATACGTAAATTCTTTTAATTGTAGTTAAGCATATAGGGCTTAGTTACTTTTTTACAACCAAAAAATGTGTATATACAATATCAGTTATGACCACTGTATGTTGAAAAGGGAAACTGCGTTGCTGTTAAAATGACTGGAGCTGAAAAACATAATAAAAATGTACACTGGGAAGAATTCCTTAACGCAAAGAGAGTACACGTGAGAATTTACAATGCCAGTCAAATACAAAAAGAGCAGACATAGACATTTGAGCTGGTAATCAGTCATTTGTTGTAAGCATACAACTGTTCAAAGTTGAGGAAGGCCATGCAATGGGAGAATAACAAGGTAAAAGGTATTAATCCTTTCAAGACAAATCATAATATCAAAATATATTTTGTCAGGAAAAACGAAAAAAGTCTAAGATGAGTCACGGATTGAAAAAAAAAACAGTAAAATAACCAGCCACAGTTGAGATGAATCAACAAGAACAATGACTGCATGGTGTTTTGTTTTTCTTTATTTTTTGATGAGGTGTCTGACTATCATTCATCATGAAGCATCGCCAATTAATAACGATCGACAATAATGTACGTTACTGTCACTTGAACTACTAACCATTGTTCTTTTAGCCAGACTCAGTGCTGGAGATTAATTTTTCAGGAGCAGATAACATACTAAATGATTGTTGAAACTGCATGATAAGACAATCAGACAGAATTCGAGACCCAGAAAGAAAGTCAAGAACCTGTTATCCATGGAATCGGCCTCGCCAAAATAATAGAAAACAATGACGACTCACAGTCTGGAATTGTTTTAATATTTGAAATTGATGATATCTGTAAATTGTACAGTAAATTTTCTAAGTAAATATGAGTTGTCATGAAAAGAATGATTAATACAACACTTCTAACAATTGAAAACTAGCTGCCATAGATGATATGAAAGCACACATGAATGGTTGCGTCTTCTCCGGATTCTCAACGAATATGTTGGGGAAGTTATGAAACAGGCTATGTCTTTTAGTCGTGATGGTGAAGGCCTCTTCATAGTCAAAGTAACTAGAATAGTTTGAAGAGTAAGGCTTGCCACTATAAAAAGGTTTACAGGGACATTCAATGTAGGCCTTCAAAATGAATCACTTCCACAATCTTTGAGACATCTTCCTCTCTATCTGATGACTGATAAGTTGCAGTTGTATCCTTTCGACTACGAGTTGCACAAATGAACTATTATAGCTGAGAAATGATATGTTTGTCAACGATATAACTGGACTGTGTCGCGATGTTTAGCCATCATGTATCATTCTTACTGAGGAAACTTATGTCTGTTGAACTGATTCGTGTCAACAGCGTTTACTGAGTGTTCCCGTAAAGCTATTTTTAGCATCAAGCATATATATTTTGCCTGCTATGGCTATGGTGATGCCTTTATTTTTACCCTTTTATCATGAGTTCTGTTTTAGAGCGTCACGAATAACTCTGTTGAAAATCAAAAGGACTAATTTATATTGCTTGTTTGCTTGCTATGGCAGCTACATTACAATTTTGTTAACAGCGTTGTATCAGTTTTTCCTTCCGTGATAACTTTAAAGTGTTTCAAGCGTAACTGTATAATTTAGTGTGATCTGCAAGCTTGGAGATTAGTTATAAACGTCTTCCAGGCCGTGTGCCATCAATGTATTTTATTTTTTTGATTGGACATCTTCAGCTCTTACTTTGGCTAGGGGGATATGTCTTGTAGTACAGATGCACAGTTATGCCCTATTTTTGTCGATTTGAAAATGTCACTGTATCGTGGAGATTTTCAGATACATCACCACAGATTAAATACACTGCAGTCATTGATTTTTTTTTTATCAAGTATCACCTTACAGTGTCTGGTTACTTATTGTTTTCTTTCAATTGGCAATTTATCTAGTATGTTTTCCCTTTTACTGATGGAATATTCTGAGATCTGAACATTTGTTTGACAATAATGTGTGCCATTATACCTTGTGATTCTGGAGTGCTAATGCAGTTCCATTCAACTGTTTCGAATTGAGCGAAAGGAAAAGCATTTAAAAACCCAACATCTACATATATTTGCATCAAAAGAGTGATTGCCAGCTCAAATGTCTATGTCTCTGCTTAGCATTGCAAACCCTCACATGTCCTCTTTTGTCGTTTCACACATTCCTTCCAGTCTAATCGCCTATAATGTTCTTCTGATATCTAGCCCCAGGGTTTTCGAAATCCACAATTTTGATCTTTTCCAACAAAAACTTTCGAACATAAATTATATCATATATACGTAATTTCTGTTTTAAAAACTTACTTAGCCAAATATGTAAGTAACAAAAATTTTGATACTGATATCTTTTATTTTGTAAACATGTGCATGCCTTATTTGACTTCTTTGTGAATATCAAATATGGATTAGTTAAAAATGTATGAACACAAACAGTGAATTAATAAGAGAAGCGAATAATGATATATTGGAAAATCATGTTTTCAAAATGGCCATCATTCAAGATGTGGATGACAATGTGATCGAATTTGGTAGACAGAGTGTGGTTTGGCAAATATGTTCATTTCATTTATAATAATTGTTAGATATTTTAAACGTAAAATTGAACACATTTGAGTTATTGATGTTCCTTTAACATTACTTGCATGATATGAAATTCATTGTGTCTGCAATTAAGGTTTTTGAAAGTTAATTGTTTCAAATGAACAATATCAACAAAACGAATTATCCTATAATCAGACAATTATTATAAACGACAGGTATCCACATATTTTCTTGCTTTATTTGTACTTTTAAAATAAAATTCTCCTGTTATTCTATGTTGAACAATCGGTGGAACGAATATTGCCTTTAGAGTAATAGTTCATTTTATGATCCTCTTCGTGGTCCGCGTTTTAATGCTGTTATGCCCAATACTAAACAGAAGAATAACTCGGGGAGGGGGTATGCTCACTTTTTTCCTGCTTATATAGCTCAATCAAATACATTTGTATATCTTCGACAATGCATTTTTTTTATTTTTATCGAAAAATGACTGCATATTTTGTCTTAAAAATCAAGATTTTTAAAGATGGCCGCCATTCAATATGGGTAATATTTCCAAAAATTTGGTTCAACAAGACAATAGAAATCAGCACTGTTGTTCTATTAACCAGGTTTCATGTCAATATCTTATCTAATATCATTTTCATGATTTGTTTTTATTAATTTACAGAGATCAAACGGCCGCCATTTTAAAATGGCCGCCTCGTCCACAAATTTTTACTTTCAGAGTGGGTCCATAGCTTAAAATGTTGTCCATGACATATACTACTTCTATCCTAAATTTCATGCTTTTACCACAATCTGAGCAATTTTGTCAAAAATCTGCACAAATCGATTGGACTAATTGTATCAAATTATGACTTAAAGCGACACCCTGACAAGTTACGAATAGTGACATATAGCTTTTCAACGATTTTTGGTAGTTATACATCTTTGAATTAAAAATGTTTGGCTTGGAGCGTTCCAGATGAATGTAAATCCAGAAAAGCGCTTTGGACTCAGAAATTATCAAACGTGTTGTATTCATTTGTTTCACGAGAGAAAACAACAAATCAGATAGCGGAACAAATAGTTATTGTTTCTACCAATATTAACCTATGTGTGATTTGACACAAACTTTTTCAAATTATCAACTGTCCACACACCGACATAAAGATCACATGCATTTTAATCAACAATAACACCTTTTTTTTATTATGATTACATTTGTTGCCTTTATGATCATTTTCTAAGGGTATGTGAAAAACGTGGTTCAGTAAGATACTGTTGATTAAATGATATGAAATGCTGACTTTTAATTTAATGGTTTTACTGTAGTAATGTTTTGGTCTCTTTATAGCTTGCTATTTGATGTGAGTCAAGGCTCCTTGTTGATTGTCTTCAATTGTCACTAGCTATATAGGAATGAGAGTTGTTTCACTGAATCTCACATAACATCTTCCTATATCTAAAAAAAAATAGTCACAAATAGTGATATAATGCCTTATAATTGATTTTTCTTCGTATTGCTCATTATAAATATATCCAATAGTTGGTCTTCAACAAGAGCATATACTATATACAATTCAATTTACATTAGTAACACTGTATAATCATCCGGAGCACCTGATATAGCTACGGTTTCTGATGGTTTATGTGTTGCATACTCTTTAGTTTTCTATGTTGTATTTCTATGTTGTATTTCTATGTTGTTTTTTTATACTGTCTTTTCGTCTATTTTCCGTTTTTGTTTTTGCCATTGTGTTTTACCGAATTTGTCTTATTAGAATCGAAATAATTCATGGTAGCGGTAGATCTGGGTTCATTTAAGCATAGATTGGCCATTTATATAACGCTCACGGTGAAATAATCGAATATGAATGCCCAACACATGGTTAAATGAAAGCAAATCTACGGACGCCATGAATTATTTCTTAATTATGGATATACTGCATATAATGCTTATCAATAAACTGACGTCGCTGCATTGGTTTAAAATAAGTGTTAGCATTTGAAGGTTATGGCCATAGATAATGTTTATTACAACATTATTCCTAGCAAAATGAATATGATCAAATAGCATTGATATTTTTTATTCAATATTTGCGGCTGTTACTTTTTAGAAAATGTAAAGAAAACAAAGAAACTGGTTGAAAATATCACTTCCAATGAAAATGCATTTAAAGACAACATATATAACCCAAACACCTTGTGAAACTATAAATCATTACGAGTTAAGACAGTAAGTTGCAAGGGGTATTGATTGATCAAACTACATAAAACAAGACTCAATTTGTTTTGAATAGTTAATTCTCCTTCATATTCAGAATTCAAAATTTCGTCAAAAACAATGGTCTATTACTTTCAATACCGAAATAGCCAAAGTTTTGAAGTTATCTGTAAAGCGTCTTTTGTTTAATTTAGTAACACACATGCATGGTGCATTTTAATTAAATAACTGTTAAAAATGGCATACAAATGTAGTTTCCAACCCATTACACAACTTTTTGGAATTTTGGGTCCTCAATGCTCCTCAACTTTGTATTTGTTTTGGCTTTTTAACTATTTTGATCTGAGCGTCACTGATGAGTCTTATGTAGACGAAACGCGCGTCTGGCGTATAAAATTATAATCCTGGTACTTTTGATAACTGTTTACACCACTGGGTCGATGCCACTGCTGGTGGACGTTTCGTCCCCGAGGGTATCACCAACCCAGTAGTCAGCACTTCGGTGTTGACATGAATATCAATTATATGGTAATTTTTATAAATTTTCTGTTTACAAAACATTGAATTTTTCGAAAAAAACTAAGGATTTTCTTACCCCAGGAGTAGATGACCTTAGCCGTTTTTGGCACAACTTTTTTGGAATTTTGGGTCCTCAATGCTCCTCAACTTTGTATTTGTTTTGGCTTTTTAACTATTTTGATCTGAGCGTCACTGATGAGTCTTATGTAGACGAAACGCGCGTCTGGCGTATAAAATTATAATCCTGGTACTTTTGATAACTGTTTACACCACTGGGTCGATGCCACTGCTGGTGGACGTTTCGTCCCCGAGTGTATCACCAACCCAGTAGTCAGCACTTCGGTGTTGACATGAATATCAATTATATGGTAATTTTTATAAATTTTCTGTTTACAAAACATTGAATTTTTCGAAAAAAACTAAGGATTTTCTTACCCCAGGAGTAGATGACCTTAGCCGTATTTGGCACAACTTTTTGGAATTTTGGGTCCTCAATGCTCCTCAACTTTGTATTTGTTTTGGCTTTTTAACTATTTTGATCTGAGCGTCACTGATGAGTCTTATGTAGACGAAACGCGCGTCTGGCGTATAAAATTATAATCCTGGTACTTTTGATAACTGTTATAAATATACGTTTGAAATGCTGATTTGTTTCCAGGGTTTCCAATGGTGGTCGCCATTTTCGCTATTGGCGAAACAAATAATAATTGTGGGGAATACAATACTTCACTTGCGAAACAATTTGGATAACGAAATATATATAACGATTTATTTCATCCACCTTGTTTATATACTTTTTTCGGGTTTTTCGGACTTTACTAAATTATAATCCAGTACCTTTGATAAATATTTACGATGCCACTGCTGGTGGACGTTTCGTCCCCGAGGGTATCCCCAGCCCAGACGTCAGCATTTCGGTGTTTACATGAATATCATATATGTGGTCATTTTTATAAATTTCTTGTTTACAAAACTTTGATTTTTTCGAAAAAACTAAGAATTTTCTTGTCATAGGAATAGATTACCTTAGTCGTATTTGGCACAACTTCGTGGAATTTTGGATCCTCAACTTTGCTTTTCAACGTTGTACCTGTTTCGCTGTATAACTATTTTGATATGAGCGATACTGATGAGTATCGTGTAGACGAAACGCGCATCTGGCGCACTAAATTATAATCTTGATACTTATGATAACTATTTACACCACTGGGCCGAGGCAACTGCTGGTGGACGTTTTGTCCCCGAGGGTATTACCAGCCCAGTAGTCAGCACTACAGTGTTGACATGAATATCAATTATATGGACATTTTTATAAATTACCAGTTTACGAAACTTTGAACCTTTCGAAAAACTAAGGATTTTCTTGTGCCAGGAATAGATGACCGTAGTCGTATTTGGCACAACTTTTTGGATTTTTGGATCCTCAATGCTCTTCAACTTTGTGCTTGTTTGGCTTTATTGGCTATTTTGATATGAGTTCACTGATGAGTCTTATGTAGACGAAACGCTCGTCTGGTGTACTTAATTATAATCCTGGTACTTTTGTTAACTATTTACCAAATCAGACCATTCTCAGAATTCACCATTAACCCGTTCAAATGTTGCTAAAATCAATATTCAGATGGTTGCATTGTATAGCTATGGACAACAAAGGCTTATTAATAAAGATGTTTATTTTATGGCTGGACAAAATAATATGGTTAAAAGGAGTCCCTCCGGACTAATTAACTTTGCGACACACGAATTCGAAGAAAAAGTTGGACGTTTCCTCTCCTTTTATGATTGTCCAGAAAAGAAAACTGGTGTTAGACGAAAAAATTTTCAAAAGCAAGAAAAATCTACGACTTAAAACTGTATTCTTTGATTTTGATTTTGATGTAGATACTTGATTTAAGAGAGTACTTTAAAGTCGTTGAGTGACACGACGTGTTTCAAGCATAGTTTTACGTCTCAACTTTTTAATTTACGAGGGGCTAGAAAAGAAATCTGAAGATATCTTTGCAAAAGATTGGGAACAACCCCTCAAATGAGGGTAAACCTTCGATATAATGACTTCACTTAAAATGAGGGATTAATTTCAGGTCATAAAAGCTTTTTTTTGTTGTAAAAACCAACTTTGTAGTACAATAGAGCACACATTTTTATTTTGAAGAAATTTACCAAAAGAACTCTACATTTTTCTGGTAATATATGGTCAAAAAGTGTTAATATTTTTTGTTAAATTTTGATATATCCTGGGATTTGAATTTTCTTTATCATTAAAAGTGAAATAGTTGTTAAAAGTATAATGAATTTTCACCCTTTTAAAATGTAAACAAATCTTTTTAAAAATAAATGTTTAGTGTTTATTCACTACAATGTAGACGCTAATATAAGTTTAAGAGAATAATCATAGACAACAATGGACAAACTCATCTTATTTAGGTGTTTTACATGTTTACTACGAACGTATATCCGAGTGTTGGTTGGTTTAAAGAAAGTAATTGTTTCTTACATAGCTAACCTGGAGCTCATAAAATGAAGCATAATAATCAACATTATAGTCATCAGAGATATATAATCTTATTTTTACCATAATCATGATAATGATTGTAATGAAAAAGTAAGCACAAACATACCAATACACTTGCCCTATTTGACCTTTCCCTTGAAAATCGATAAAGCGAAGGTGTGTTCCATGAACATGATCCTATGGTAATGCTTATGTTTTTCTAATGTTGTCTCATGCTCATCAACCCAAAATGCATACATGTTATACCAATATTAAAATACGAACACAAAAACAAATCCACATTTTGGTACTTATGGGTGGGAGAGGGGGAACTTTTCAAAAACCTCATCAACCCAAACAGGCAATATATATTGCCTGACCAAACATAGCCCTTAAACCAACCACCACTTAAATATTGAAAGAATGAGGATGTATCACATGCACTTCCGCCAAAGATATTAACCAATGAGGTTATACACAGTGATTGATATAATCTTGCATCCAGTTCATGTTAAGTTATGGGCATAGAAAACTCTATAGTCCATACAGCATATTTGCAGGTCAATCTCAAATTACACCACTAGCAAGGCTTTCCCTTAAGGAATAGTATTCCCAATACTCAAAACAAATATATTTAACACTTTTATTAAACATTATTCCTTAATTACTTTAAAACACTTCTAAAAATGTCAAGATACATGTACACAGTTCTTTATAAATAGTTCATAGTTCAATAAATTCTCGTAAATTTGACCACATAGACTATTACAAGTTGAGTAAAGGCAATGAACAATGTCATCATTAAATAACATCTTCGGCATATGGAAAGCTTGTAAGCAAATGGACTGCACCTCCAAATGTAAACTATGCTGGCTTGTCTCTTTCTTTACTGTTGTTGAATGAAACTGTGATACACACTTTTTACTTCTTATCAGGAACATTGACAATTGTATTTCCACTTAATTCTTCAAAACTCTGCTGAAAATATATTAACCAATAACAAGATGTTTAATTGTACTTAAGACAGCATTAGTCACACTTTGAAAAGGAAAAAAAATCCCTTTGCCTACAATCCACGTGGAAAACCACTAGGGAATCAGTGTCCCTCGAACTGTAGACAAAGAAATTTAAATTAAAAAAAAAAAAAAAAAAAAAAATTAACCATAAATAAAATTTTAGTATACATTTGTACTAGTATACAAAATCATTCAACATTATATAATTTATTAAATAAAAGAAAACAAAAAATAGTACAATCATTATTTAATCTGCCAAGACAAAAGATTTATGTGACATATGTTAACACATCAATGAATTTATATACACATCCAATAGTAAACATGAAATTACAGACACATTATTAGAATTACTTAATAGGTTCATTTGAACATAAAGCTGCTTCCATCACATAAGTACCGTGCCATATTGATATCTTTTGCCTTTCACAAACATAGACAAACATAATTTAGTATTATGTCTGTATTTTCCCCTTTCATTTTTTTTTATAATTATCTTCAGAAATCAAAACATGACTTTAATATTAATTGCAATTTGTTGTCACCATATTCTGATTAGAAAAATCCTTTCCAATTAGGTTATTCGAGATCATTGACATGATCCACTGTGCAATGTCATATATCTTCTACTTCAACACCATCTGAAAACAAAAACATTCTATTCAATTTTATGTACAATCAAACAGACCGCTGAACGCGGACCTCGACGAAGACACCTCATAATTCAATACACATCACTCCGGTAAACAACAATAATATCAAGTGGCAAGTCACACTAAATTATTCCATTTTCCCATTATTTCTGTTCTTTTCTATGAAAGTCTTTCTAGTGCATTTTCTATCAGTATGTATGATGTAATAATCAATGAAAAGTCCACAACACTCAAAAGAAACAAAAGAAACTATTTACGCTATAAACAATTTATTATTCTCCTTTCAATTATAGGTCTCCAAAATGGCCAGAGCCCCCACTTCCACATATATTCTATATAGCGATAGCATTTTGCGCTGCGTATACGGCATAACACATATCTGACCACCTGGGTTGATAATTACTACCGGCCAAGGTCCAAATTCCAATACATTTTGCCACCAAGGTCAAACATTACCATCTAGTTCTGTCGTTAGAAGCCTCCAAGGCGAATATAAATAACCACCAAAGTCTTGACGCCCTCAAGGCTAGTTTATTTATTGCCATCAAGGCAAATGTAATGACCACCTAGGTCTATTGCCACCAAGGCATAAATAAATGACCACCTAGGCCTATTGCCACCAAGGCATATCTAAATGACCACCTAGGTCTTTTGCCACCAAGGCACATATAAATGACCACCAAGGTCTTAAAGCCACCAAGGCTAACTTAAGTAAAAATTAAGGAATATAGTTACTTTGCCGACAACACGTGGAGCACGACCTTCTCACAGCTTGGATATTGAAAGAATGAGGATGTATCACATGTACTTCCGCCAAAGATATCAACCAATGAGGTTATTAGGATAATAATACCTGTTTAACCTTGCTAAATACTTTTCTTCTTGCATTAAGTTGTACATTTCTGCATGAATTTGGTTCTTTATTAAATTCTTCGCTTGATTTGTTTTTCATTTGTTTTTCTAATTTAAGTACTATTTATAGCTGCTATGCGATCTCAGTTTTAGCCAATTGTTGAAGACCAAACGATGACCTTTAATTAACGTTTATGTCATATGGTCCTATGATGGAAATTTGTCTTATTGGCAATTACATAACATTTTCATATATATTTATTTTTCACTGATATGATGGATGTATATTAAAGAATATATAAATTTGACAAAATTGGAGCATTTTGATTGGTTGATTTTATTTTTCTATGACCCCATAGATGTAACTTTTATGGAGACACACCCACATTACCGGAACTACTATTTTTTACAATAACAATGAACAGGTTTTAAAACGTTAAACTTTATAAACATGATAAAGGGCCATCGGTATTTAAAACAAAAGTAAACAAACAAGTTTTACTGCTGTAAATGTAAAAAAGTATGTTAGTTCTTTCTGGTATGTACATAGTTTTACTGACATGTTTTAAAAAAAACTGCAACAGAATCGGCAATTTTCGTGTGAATCATAATTCGGCAATTTTCGCGTGAATCATAATTCGGTGATTTTCACGTGAATCACTTTAGTCTCCTATAATATAATCATGAGAGATACAGAGATGTCAGATTTTGATCTTGGCGATCCATTTTTATTTTTGCAAGCCTTATTTGATACTGAAATTGAGCTGGAAGAAGTGCCTTCCGTAGAAGTATTAGCTAGTGCAAAAATAGCGACAACAGAAGTACATAGATAAAGGCAACAGTAGTATACCGCTGTTCAAACTCATAAACCCATGGACAAAAAACAAAATCGGGGTAACAAACCAAAACCGAGGGAAACGCATTGAATATAAGAGGAGAACAACGACACAACAATAAAATGTTACACACACAGAAACGGACCAAGCATTAGACAAAATCCCACGAGAATAACACATATAACCATAGGCCAGATCCAAAACCACAAAAAAGGTTAAAAAAGTGTCTGATGAAGAAATTATGGACTTAAAAGAGAGCAGGCAATCAGAATCAACAAAATGAAACACAAAATGGGCATTTAACATCTTGCAAGGTACGAATGGTATAGTTATCAAACAAATTATTCAACAAAATAATAATAAATGACATACTGTACATGTACATTGTGACTGTATTTTATGTGTGACAAATATTCAGACCAGGATTTGAACCTGGAACCTTTCGATTTTAAATTGAATGCTCTACTTTGAGTTATCTGAATCTACAATTACATATACAAGTACAATGTATTTACACGTACTTTCGTTAGATTAATATAAAATATAAGAAGACAGAATGACACAGACATTAACAACTAGTAGGGGTCATCATACGGCCTTCTACAGTGAGCAAACCCCGTACCGCAATCATGTATAAAAATCCTCGAAATTTATCAATTCAAACTAGAAAACTAATTATAGAGCCTTTTTTTTCTGTATAAACTTTATTTCTAAGATAAAATAATTATTTTGATAATTATCACATGTTATTTCGCTTGTTTTTTACAGAATGGAGCAGTGAAGTCATGACGAACCAAGTAGACTTAGCAACTGTATCATCTGAAGATTTAAACATTATATTGGGCAAATTTTATGCAGAGCCCCTAAATTCGCAGAAAAAGAGAACAAGAAATGGCGTCAGCTCAGGCTTACGAATACCACAAGAACTATTTTAAAAATATAAGGACAGGTATCCATAGGTTTCTTAAAGATCTAATAGTTATATTGACATTGTGCGGGACAAGAAATTCAGGATGTCAAATGACATATTAAAGTACAACATGAAAAGGAGTTTATCTAGACCTACAAAGCACAAGAAGTTATTTCGCTGTCAGATCTCCAAAAAATCAGTACATACCGGTATTCTGCTGGAAACCAATTCCTTCTCCGCTATAGGGTTTGGTACAAATAAGTTATGCAGTTTGTCTCACGGGGTCTAGAATTCCACCAGCAATTGAATCTTGCATCTTTCACATTCCGAAAAGTTGAAAATGACAGGAAATATGTACACTTTCACATGAACGTCAAAAAATTGGCAAGGTGGACTTGGCAATTCAGAAGCTTTTGCCGACAAAGGGACGTACGAAACAAAATCTGACAAATGTCCTGTGAATGATCTGCAGCCACTGATTGATAAAACAGATCCTAAAGCGGAATCACTCTTTAATCACTGTGATAAAGATGCAAATTTCTTACCAAATGAACAAAATATATGGTTTTCAATGAAGTCGGTTAAGCAGTACCAGTTTTCAAGATTTATGGGTGATATATCTAGGAATGCTGGCTGCTTTAGACTATGCACAGTCCAAGGACATGGTCTCCACGCAACTGCCATTCAAGGTATGCATGATGCCGGATTTGAGCTTAGGCATATAACGGACATGAGTGGGCACAAAAACGAGAGCTCCGTCAGAAGTTATAACCGTAGATGTTCTGGAAATCAAAAGGAAAGCTTGAGTGAAACTCTATCATCTATTTCTTGAGGCTATGACGTGTCTGCACAAATATCTACTCCAGCACCAGAACTAACCGTGTCAACAGCTGAAAATGCCAGTGCAGGGGCGGATCCCGGATTTCCAGGTAGGGGGGGGGGGGCGCAAATTTGTGTAAATCGCCGAGTGGAGCGAGGCTAAACAAATTTGGAGGTTTTTTAGATAAAATTATTGAAATATTCTTCTAAAGGGGTGAAATGGAGATATCTCGAACTATAATGTGGTAAAATTAGTAAAAAAAATAAAATTTCAAGCTGAAACCGCCTTAGTCCACACATGACAACAATCAACAGATAGACCGGCTGACAGACGGACGTAAAGTGAGACGAGACAGATCACAATTGCTCACCTGACCAAAATATACTTCAAACGAAAATTTCTACTTTTACCAGCAATTTTTAATTGTCCTTTTATACTATCTGTTTTTTTTTATTTTTTGACTATCGGAAGTCGTGCCACAAACAACTAACATCAGAATGAGATGCATTTACGCAGTTATATCTATTTTCTTGGGATCTCAAGCATACAGTAATACGGTACATAATTCGGCTAAACATTTAGGTTGCAAGTGAGAAATAAATATAGACACAGAGATACAAATAATACACTAACCTTTCGCTTGAAACATTTTTTATATCTTTCATTACAGATAGTTTAAAAGAATCGCACCTGTCGACTGTTTTCTTGACCGTGTCATGATGAAATTGTGAAAGTGTGTAAGGGATGTTTTGGAACTTCGATTATCAAACAAATTGATTATAAAAACCGCAAATACAATGTAACATTTGTTTTTACTTTAACTGCTAAAAACCTATTATATTTTTCATCAAATGCAGCTCCACGTTTGACACCTTCCTTTGAAATTATTTATAGAACTTTAATAAAGCGTAGACTGTCAGTTGATTAGTAATCACGTTGATTCTGTTAAACTGACTGTTTTATATACTCATGATACTTTGAATGTTAAAAAGATTGAATGGTCTTTTCTGATGCTTTACAAATTTTAGGGGGGCGCACGCCCGCCACGTCCCCGCCTAAATCCGCCCCTGCAGTGTCACTTCAAATGTTACATCCGTTCCGTCTCAGTTACAAACATCATCAGATAATACAAGTTAACAATCGTACAATGCCAATGTCTCTCTCATCAAACAACTTAATGTCATCAGGATTTATTTCCATTCAATAATTGTGTTTTTCAATTCTCCGGATATTAACCCCTTTCTCTGACGTCAGTCTATTGTTCTAACAGTGGATTATTTTTCAAGAATCCACTGACCATCATGTTAACTTAAGATAACTTATATCATAACTTTAAACTTTTAACTTACGATATGGTATCCTCTCAAAAACGAGTGACTAATGAAAGGTTCGAACTCGCGCGTATTTACGATAATAAAAGTCTGAAGTCTATGCATGATACCACTAGACCACGAGTGCTGATATAAATTATTATTTAAATATCACTCTTAGTATATCTGTCAATGCATTTCAATAAACTGTATTTCTGTCTTTTTGTTATCTAATAAAATATATAAACACTATAAAATCAAGGCGTTGTAAATATTACTTATTAGTACAATTACTTGATAAAATAAACATCAATGTGCACATTACATTTATCACTTTAAACGTTCAAGGCCTTTCCCTTTTCATCATAGCAAATGCTTACTTTTTGTTTTGGGATTATAATGATATCATACTATGATCACTTAGTTTTTCTTTGTTTGAATATAAATGGTCCAAATATACATCAACATTTAACTAACTCTTATGTGAATAAAGTGTGATAAGCTACGACTGTACAACTACTTCTTTGACGGTAAAACCAGAAACAAAATCGTCAACTTTATAGTAAAAATGAAATATAGATACCTCTAAGATTAAAAACAATATTTTGGTAGAGAAAAACATTACAAAAAAAATCATTCCGGTTACTAGGCCTGAACTTGGCACTGTTAATATCACAGTTATTTCTTTCGGTACCAACGACTAGACGATCACGGCTATGAACAGCTACATGATACATTGCAAAATTGACATAATTATATATTGTACATGTGTATCAAAAGCAACTATGCCTGGGTTTCAGAATGCGTACCACAAATAATACTATAGTTCATGAACTGATTGACGATGGATGCCAAATGTAATAACGTCAAATAATCAAAACATATTGAAAGGGAACCAGTTTACACAAAATTTATATATAATTTTTAATTTAGAACAATCATTGTATGTATTGTCATCAACTGGTGTCTAGTAAAGTGGTGTTAGTGTGAAATTTACACTTCATTTCCATATAAAATATTTATAGTCATTTTATATTTGTTTTATCAATTCAACCAAATGGGAGATGTTATCAACTATGACTTACATATAAGTGGCTAAATACTATATATGTATATATTGAAGGTTTCTAAATGTTGGTAATTACACTTATTTAACTTTCCAAAAAAGATTGAAAAAAAATCCATATATTAATTATATGTCTTTTTGAATGAATTATAAATACTATAATCTAATCAATATACATTATTTGTAATGGTTTAAAATGGAATGAAATAATTATTTACAAATATAAAATCTGGAAATAAAAAGGGGAGATAACAACACGTCTAAATTAAATTGAACTTATATTAAGTTAAATATAAATGTGAACCATATGGATCTAGTCATTTCCAGCTATTAGAGGATAAAAAAGACAAAATCCGAAATTATTTCCATGAAATTCCGTTTATTCATTGTCAGATCATGAAACAGATAGTCTTTTTACTAGAAATGGGTTAAGCTAGAGAAAGTCGCTCGTTGATTATCGTTTACGAATCCACTACTTCTTATCAATTCTCTAATACGTAAACGTTTACGTTTGAATAAAGATTTTGTGTTTTACAAATTGTATTTAATTTATTTATAAGTAATGACTGTAATTTGAATTATGTCTATTAATCCATTACATTAATTACGGCGGTGAACATTATAGTATATGATTTAGAAATCGTCTTAAATAATCATAAATGATCTGTTTTATACATATTCATTTCTACAGGACAATTCTAGAACCAATTACATAACTACAGCAATAAAACTCTTTTTTACATCTTACTTCCATGATTAACAATTGAGAATGAACATACATTGTATACACGTTAATTTAAAATGTCTTACATGGAATAGAAGGCAAAGATAACAGTATCCTACAAAATAATATCATTTGAAAATAATGAAATGCTGTCTCTCTGATTTTCGTGTTTTTTGCTTGACATGGATGGATACTTATATCCTTTCTTTTCTATTAGGTTAACGAGCATATCATTCGAAATTTTTAAGATGTTCTAGATAATAAATGATCAAGACTATGATAATTGATTCATGACATACCGTATGATGTTTTCAGCCAATTATATTGAATTAATGAAAGATAACATTCATAACATTTGGAAAGGTAAAAATTGTTGAAAAAAATGTCAAACTTTGAAATGAAGCAGGAAGCACGTCTTCTGCAGATGATGATGTACCATTCCGAGTCTTCATTTTGCAAACACACGAACTGCCCACTATTACGTTACGTAAACATTAAGATAACTTCGGATGTTGAACACTACTTGTTATTTATTAGAAACAAAACCAGTCGCTAAATAATGGGTAATCGACTCACATATGTCAATAAACAAACAATTCAAACGAATGTGCCTTACGCAACAAGAATACATTTACATTGTCTAACTTTCATAAAAACTACTGTTGCCTTTATTTAAAATGTAATCATGGTATTTACCTTATGGGTGGCTGTATCGGAATCCAATTTAACGGTTTTCCCAAATTTACGTCTGAATTATTGACAAATATGTGTTGTAATGTTATAAGATCAGTTTTGCATCCGATACGTTCTGTACCTAAAACCTTTAATTATCATAGTCGGTTTCACCAACATTGTTATGGGAACTGTAATAGTTTTTGTATTGGATTGGGGGATGTTTCAGTATACGGCAATCGTTTTTGGCGTGCATCTGTCTGTCGTAATATCCGAAAGCAATCGCAGAAGATATCCCGAAAATTGTATAACGAATGGAAATTTAATTGACGTGGCGTTGTCACATGAAATTCATCTTGTAATGGGTTTTAATTTACGTCTCTCATCTACTGAAAGAATGTCCGAAGTACTGAAAACGAACATTCGGTGTCAAAAGTTTAGAGAAATAGTACTGATTTACGAATTCCGGTGATAACATTTGCTGAGCTCATGAGAAATGTTGACACTAGACAAATTGACATGCAATGAAGTAAACACATCAAGAAATTCACAGAAAGCAATTTCACGTTAACAGACGTGAAAAAAAGACCAATTCGCTTCTCAAAATATGCCGGTTAAAATTGATAAAAAGAGAAATAACAAAGACTTGTTATTAAAGATTCAGATAACTTTAACTAAGATCATGGCTCTCAAAGTGAATTCAGTATATCTGCTGTTGAAATGATTTAATAATCTTGGTGCGTACTAATTCCTTTTAAATGTTTTGACATTATTTTTTTTTTAATTTGTTATTCAAATGACTGTATTGGTTTTTTTTTATTCTTGGTACAGGAATAATTAATTGTCCAATTTCAGTGCATTATGTCTGGACTGTGAAATTTATGAGTCGTATTCATTTTCTAATTCATAAATGAAACATAAAATTGTTATTGGGTTTCAAACAATGTGGACGGTGGTACCTGTTTTGTTTTATTGTTTATATTAAAAGAAGTGCTAATAAATTCAAATGCTATCTTCTTAAATACTCTGTTTTAATGCATCTGTCAGAATATTTTTCACACAATCTAGTTATGTATTAAGTAAGGTACACAACAGCCCGGTTGGATTTTTTTTTCTACAGGGCCACTGTGGATAGCCAACCCGTGCCCACTCTAGCTATAATCTTCTTTTTTTAAATATTGATTACAAATGCTTCCCTGCTTTTTCCAATTGATTGTACTTGCAAGTCTTTTGAAAGAACAACATACATTGAATGCTCACGCATATGGATGGGCATGGTGGACAAGCTCGAAATTTTGCCACCCGGTCCTCAATTCCACTGTGACCGGGTTGACAGAACAAATTCCACCTCCGCTGTAGTGTAGCATTTGGTCAATATTTGAAGGGCATTTCTTTGAATTAATATATTGAAATAAACAAAAACTCAGATGTAAAAGTTTAGTACAATTATTATAAAATAAGTCATGGTACTGTCATTATAAGTCTTCAAATAAAAGACCTGCATCGACACAACAATATTTATACTACTAATTTAATTGCACTATATGCGTATTTGTTTTTCTAAACAGCACATCTCATGCAAAAGCGTCGGTACCATTTTTTGGATTAACGTCTTTTTTTTTTTTAGAAATAAACGTCTTATACGTGCACTTTCAAACTGAGGAAGGGAGGCGACAAAAGATGTTACAATGTTTGATTAATAACATTTAGAATGGAAGTTTGGTTGTATGTACGAATGTATGCATTATTTTTCTTTGGTTATAAGTGAATAAAAGTGTATTACTTTCTAATTAAAAAAAAACGTAGTTTAAGTCAGATAGAAAGCAAACAATGGTAATAACTACCCATATAGTGCTTCTGCACTTGCAGTCAGGTCAAGGTCATCGTTTTGTTACCTCACAAATTAATTACCTTAGATGTACATGAGTGCTGACTACTGTGCTGGTCATACCCTCAGAGAATTAAAAATCCATCAGCAGTGGCATCGACCCAGTGGTGGTAAATCAACTCATCATAGGTACCAGGATTATATTTTGTATTTACGCCAAAACTCGTCTTGCATATACAAAAGACTCATTAGTGACGCTCGAATCAAAACAAGTTTTAAAAGGCCAAATAAAGTACAAAGTTGAAGAGCATTGACAACCGAATGTCCTACAAGTTTTGTCAAATACAGCTAAGATTATCTATTATTGAGGTACAAAACCCTTATGATCAAAATTTCAAGCGTTTTGTAAACAGGTAACGTATAATAAGTATTTAAATTAGTAAAATAAACATAGGTGTGAATATACATTCATTTATGGACATTTTACTGACGTAGTTTATGTACAAAATAAGTATTGATAATTACATAATATTTAAACATTAAAACACATTGAACTAAATTAGAAACCATATGTTTAAAC
Organism: Mytilus trossulus; assembly: GCF_036588685.1. Lineage (NCBI taxonomy): Eukaryota > Metazoa > Mollusca > Bivalvia > Mytilida > Mytilidae > Mytilus > Mytilus trossulus. Next base: position 2,803,181 of record NW_026963310.1, read on the forward strand.
ATATGATGCTTGTTAATGCGACAGATGTTATAAGATATTTATTTTGAAATTGTGTACACAGTTTAACGTATGATTTGACATAGATTCTATATAGATTATATATAGAAATACTATGACGTAGAGAAAGCAGAATACATTAACCGATAATAATCATATCTTTTCGGGTATGAACTTTTCATGACATTTAACAATAGAAGACAGCATGATAACACATTTCTTTTTTTAACTAATGTTACTTGATTTATTTGGTCAAGACGAATAAAAATCATCATATTTACAAGGGTCAAAATATTGTATGCCAAACGTGCATTTTGTTTACAAAAGACTCACTAGTAAAGCTAACAAAATAATGCCAAAAATAAAATGTAGTTTGAGAGCATGGAATCCCACAATTTCGGTTGTAAAAATCAATACCTGTTTCGTTCCGTGCAAGCCGTTATACAATGTGGTAGCTTGGCATTCCGATTAGTAAGGTCATATTTCTACGCTACATGTCATATTGAGTACTATTGTTTGTCTGTTTGTCCTTTTCATTTTTAGCCATGGTGTTGTCAGTTTCGATTTATGAGTTTCATTGTCCCTCTGGTATCTTTCTTTCCTCTTTTACATTAGTATAAAGATAAGAAGTTACTTTGCTTGCAATCATTTAACATGTTTAGTTTTCTCGTTTGAATTGTTTTACATTGACATTTCGAGGCCTATTAAAAATAGTATAACTGACTAAGCATTATTGGCTTTGCTTATTGTTGAAGGTCGTAAGGTGACCTATAGTTGTTGTTAATTCCTGTGTAATTTTGGTCACCTGTGGAAAGTTGTCTCATTTGAAATCATACAAAACCTTCTTTTTTATATCTAGTGTTTATGTTGCACAATTTTTTAATTGTTCAGTCCGGCTTTTTGCGGCTTTTTTTTAAACTTTCTTGCTAAACGATATGACTAAAAGCAATATCCGATTTGCAGTATGAACAATTATTAAATAAGTGACCAAGTTATGAACCTGACTGGTGAGCATCGGATAAATTGTCATTTTGACACTAGACTAAATGTGATGAATGTCTTTAAAGTTGTGAAAAATTTAACCCACATTTTATAGTAGACAACAATATTTATTTGAGGTGTTTCAAAACACCATTTAGTCATTAAAATTGCTGTCTCTTTCAAATATTTTGAAGTTTCAATTGACAATAGATATAGGAAGATGTAAAGTGAGTGCAAATGAGACGACAGTTCTTCATCCAAATAACAATTTTAAAAAAAGTAAACCATTATAGGTCAATGTACGGCCTTCAACACGGAGCCTTGGCTCACACCGAACAACAAGCTATAAAAGGCCCAAAAATTACTAGTGTAAAACCATTCAAACGGGAAAACCAACGGTCTAATCTATATAAAAAAAAACGAGAAACGAGAAACACGTATGTATTACATAAACAAACGACAACTACTGTACATCAAATCCCTGACTTAGGACAGGTGCACACATTTGCAGCGGAATTAAACGTTTTAATGGATCCAAACCTTCTCCCTTTTTCTGAGACAATAGCATAACATCACAACATAGAAGAACACACGATAAAAAATCAATTGGCAGACTTAACTCAATCAAAAAACTCTATTAATAAGGTAATAAATGCAAAACATATATGACTATACAACTTAACTTGGATTTAGTTGAATAAAAAAAAAACACAATTACTGACCTATAGTTGTTAGCATCTACGTCATATTGTCTCTGATTCCGAGTTTCCTTACAAAATATCAAACAAATGGTAATAAAACATAAGAGAAGAACTATTAATAATGAATCAAAATAACATGTGTTGTTTGTTATCAAATGTTAATGGCTATTCTTGAAATAGGAACATGATATAAACACAAACGTAAATACTATTGTTTTGGTCCATGACATTCAATGTAATTTATTTAATGTCATTTTTATTATAAAGAATAAGTTTTACACATAAAATACACACGAACAACATAGGTTGTTCGTGTGTATTTTATGTGTAAAACCATCACGTAATGAAACAAAAATGTGCTGGGTTTTTTTTCTTTCTATAAGGCAGAATTATTTTAATTTGTATCCTAATGTTTCTTCTTTGATGTATGCATCAGGTCGACCGAAGTTAAAATCAAAGCTTCCGGGATATCGTTTCAAGTGTCAACTAAATAAGCTATACATAATTGATGATGATTGGAGAGACGTGGGACGATTAAAATTCATGTCAAGATAAAAGTTTATAAAATTAAAAAATAATTGTTCAGAGAACAACTGAAGATAAATATTTCAGTTATTGAAAAGAAGCTGCCTCTAGTTGGCTGATAGTTAACATTGGGGTACAATGGCAGATTTGTAAATACTATTACAAAACATATATATTTTCCATATACTTGTGTCTTGTACAACCGTTAACTTTGATATATCACATTTCTAAGTAGATATACAGAGCTATGTAAAAAAAAACAGTTAGAAAACTCAAAATGTTTCAACGAGGCTGACTCCGTTCTCACTGAGTCTTAAATATCCAAAGGCATTTCACACTTAAAATGCAATAAATCATCAGGCTTGGGTAACATTAATAATAATAGTATAAAGAATGGACAGACTTTCCTTTTCAAAACTTTTCAACAGATATTTTAAACAAGTATGTCTTCGTGTATTTACCCATTATCTTGGACTGAAGGTTATATTACACCAATTTTTCAAAAGCAACGATACAAGTGACACTAACTATAGAGGAATGAAAATAACAAGTAGAATTGGTAAGGTTTTTACAACATTATTAAGTATAAGACTGTCTAAATTTCTTCAAGAACATAATATTATACATGAAAGTCAAACTGGATTCACAATGAAAACTAGAACTGCATATTATGTGTTAAATTCAAATTGTCTAGATATTTGGGTGGGTCTTATTTCTATAACATTATCATGAGTATGTATGAAGTTAGTTATATGTCAAAATTCAATATCAAGTAAGTGATTTTCACAATTGGTTATTGGAGTCAAACAAGGTGACGACCTCTGTTCTGATTTATTCAAAACATTTATAAATGATTTGCCCAGATATTTGTCAGATACTAGAAACCCAGTTCATGTAAATGACAAATATTTACATTGTTTAATGTATGTCAATGATACTGTTGTATTATCTACATTAGCTGATGGACTACAGGAAAAGCTTGGAATGCTTGAAAATTTTTGCAAAGATTGGTATCTTAATGTAAATATTATTAAAACAAAGGTTCTGAATTTCAACAAAGCAGGCCGACAAGTAAAACAGATATTCACATTTTAGAATATAAATCTGGAATGTGTTTCAAAATATAAATTTTGAATGAGTTTCAAATTATAAATCTGGAATGTGTTTTAAACATGCAAATACCTAGTTTGATATTTAAGCTCATCCGGATCTTTCAGTTATGCTCAACATAAACTATACACAAAATCTTTGGATCTTATTTGAAATAAAGGAAAGATCTTTTGTCACTTCATGATGTACAAAAAAAAGGATTGATGTTTTTGATTACACTGTAAAACCTATTTTATTACATGGGATCGAAATACGGGGGTTGTTTAATTCTCTTTCCTCTAAGTGTAAGAATAAAAATATGTCTTTTTGAAAATGTCTTACATTGATCACGAATGTTGAAAAAAGAAGAAGTTCTACTAAATAACGTGTACAACTAGAATCAGGTAGATATAAGTGTATTCCCGAATTAACAGAATATGTAATACATGTTCTTCCAATACAACATGAGGCTCATTTTCAGTTTTGATTGCAACATATTTGAGGATGATATAAATTGTATGTTAGCTAGTACAAATGTAGTATTGCAAAATATAACTCTTGTTTTAATCATATGAGCAGTCATAACAAAATTGTCTGGCTTTTTATATTTAGTGCAGAAAATGTTGAATAATATGTATTTTGTTATACAAACATCTTTCATAGTCAGTTGCTAGTGCAGATTGGTTAAAAAATAATCTGTTTGTGTGTGTGTTTAATTGGACACAGAAAAGTATATTCATCTGAACATTACAAATTTACTAACCGATTACAAGAAAGAAAAAGGATTAATTTTTAAGATATACTATTTATTCAAATAGTATCTTATAACCTTGAGAAATCGTCCCCTGGGATCAACTGCATTGCAGTTACGTATAATGCTTCCTTGTTTGCTTTTGGTACAGGTAGAAAAGAGACATTTACACACATTTTTCATGCCTATGGTATCGCCCCCTGGTGTCGGCTGCCTTTGAGAAACCATAATACTTTCCTATTTGCTGCTCACACAGGATGAGTCATAGAAATGCTTTACTTCTACTTTCTTTTCGGCTATTTATTATATGTTTAATTGATCCAACCTATTGTGTTTTATACATATATGGATATACATTATCTTTTCTCATTATTTTGGCTGTTTATTATTTATTTTGGATTTTTTTTAAATATCAACTTCACTTCCATTAAAATGCACTAGTAAAAAGATATATCATGTAAAGGAGGGGTATTTGCGAAAAAAATACCAGTCGAGAGAATGTTAAATTTCGCGATTCTAATATGACGTCCTTATTACGCTTTGTTAACAAAGCCGTTTTCTGATGAGCACAAACAATATGTTTGACACATGCGAACGGACTTTTGATATTAATGTTATTACCATCGTTATCCTTTTTTAATATTCACATTTAAGCAGCAAGCATAAACTTTTATTACATATTTTTTTCAAACAACATATATTTACCCTGGTCGTAGTTTTCAAACTTATCAAATATGAAATGTAATAAACAAACTCCTCGGGGAGAAAACGGGAACAGCCAAACAGTCTGACGGTTTTTTCGTACGCTTCGACCTATAAATATATTGTATTTGTCATGTTAGAATCGAAATAAAGCCATGATGTCATGCTCTATGCTCATTTTAACATGGGTAGGCATTATAATTGACCACATTTTACACCTCGCTAACGCTCAGTGTAAAATATCGACAAATATAATGCCTATCCATGTTAGAATTAGCATAGAGCATGACACGAAGGAATTATTTCTTAATTCGTAAGGCGAGGGAAATTCATTCTCAAGAATGAAGCAACATATATTAAAACAAAAACAAAAATATTTCGTCCAGCGACGACTAAAACTTGATCTGATAATCCACCTTAGTATAAAAGTGCTAAAAAAGATTTTTAATCAATTATATAATTTTAAAGAACAAAAACTTAATGCAGTTATGTTGTGGTTTTTCTATAAAGCGGAAATTTGATATTTTGTTTCCAAATGTTTTTTTTAATTTTTGGTGAAGAAGAGGAAGGCAAACAAATCTTCTTGTGAAAAGTAAAATCACAAAAATACTGAACTCAGAGGAAAATCAATTTGGAAAGTCCATAATCACATGGCAAAATCAAAAAACAAAACGCATCAAAAACGAATGGACAAGAACTGTCATATTCCTTACTTGGTACAGGCATTTTCAAATGTAGAAAATGGTGGATTAAACCTGGTTCTATAGCGCTAACCCTCTCACTTTAATAACAGTCTCATCAAATTCCGTTACATTTACATGATGCGTTAAATAAACAGTCAAATTAATAAAATAGTCAAAATATGGGTACATCAGTCATCATCGTATAACAATTTAAAAGGACACAAACACACATCTACTATCTACGAACACTTGATGAACCATAGTGTTACCGATTGAGGATTAAAATGAAGTTTCCGGGATATCGTTTTGTGTCAACTAAATAAGCTATACATAATTGATGATATTTTGCCAGACGTGGGACGATTTACTCTATGTCAAAATAAAATTTTATAAAATTAATGTTTCTAAAGTGAGATAATTTTTCTATAATTAAACCCCATGTCAAAATATTTTTTTTGTTACAAATGAAAATTAAAAAATTTAAATGAAAAGTACAATTGAAGGCTTTTAAATATACATTGTTTATTTTACGGTGTCTATATCATAACACGTTGGCTTTCCTGCATCTGTAATCAATTCTGGAATTTCAATTTATATAATTTATGTTTATATTGAGATAACTGAGGCAAAAAAATCGTTAATTTTCATATCTGATTTTATCAAAGAAATGCATCTCAATCTTAGAAGACCTTTTCAATCTTTAACAGTCGAAATACTATAATAGTGTCGAATCATAACAAGCAAATAGGGCTGCAAGGTTTTAAATGCGTTTTATGAAACACAGAAACTTGTTTAAACCGAACCTCTTCAGGACTTGTGTTGATCTGTTTTGGCCGATGTTCGGTTTTATCAAGTTCACAACGCACATAATTTGATATGACGGTGCTTACAAGCATGTTTGGTTGATACAGGTTTTCGGTTTATACTGGATTTGGTTTAGTCGGGTTTCACTGTACAAAAAAGAACTGTGCGCTAATATATAGTTAGATAAACAATCGATGAATATACTCGACATGATTTAATAGTCATTGATGTGGGTATGATAGATGGAACAGAACTGACTCAATTACGCGCGAAAATAGTTTCTGTTGACGTTGTTGCTTAACAAATCAAATGAATGTAAAACAATTGTGGAATGTTTTCTTTTAGCAACATATATTTTTCAATTGACTTGCATTACAATTCGAAGGTAACTGAGCTCCGAAGTATTTTCGTAAGGAGGTTCACAGTCTCAGGGTTTTTTTTCAAGCGGTTAAGACTCCTGACCGGTAAATGGTTTCAGATTAAAAAATGGTCACACATTGAAATTATGAATTGTTTTAAAGAAATATAATTTGCAGAAGAAAATATTGTTACTGAAACCAATACCCTCAATTATCATTCCAAAGAAAATATTTCAAGTTGCCATTCAAACATAACTGTTCCAGCTGTGTTTCATCATTTATATTGCTTGTTTTCTGTCTAAAGCTTCTTTCAAGAACAACGTTTGTTATGTTTTTTAAATAGCTGTTATTATTTATTTGAATACAATAAGAGCATTATTGAACTGCATTGGTGCAGAAAAAAGAAATTTTAGTAAGCCGACCATAAACATGACAAATATTAGTAATTGTAGGCGTCTTCAATGGCTGGGTGGTCTAAATAGTTACTACTGTAATCACTAGCCAGTTAACACTGAGAGGTGGGAGATCGAACACCACTCGTGCAGGTGCGTTCGACTCCAATCTTAATTGACTAGGATTGTTACTTTTCCTTTCGAAGGTCGTTTGTTTTCTCGCTGTACTCCAGCTTCTTCCGCCAACACAACCTAATTTAATATTTATTTAGATATATATATGCAATACCAGTTAGCATTGTAACCAATATATTTTTGATGCGCTCGAACGTATAATATTATACTGTTGTCCGTCTGTTGTCTGCATGTCGGACATTAACTCAAAAACTCTTTAACCAATTTGCATTTAACTTTGGGAAATTGTTAATATATATTGACTTGAGCTCCCTTTTTTTAAATTTTAGATTTAAAGTTTCTGAGTAATGGGTTTTTATTCAATTTAATTGGTATTTTTTTCAGCTTTTTGATAAAATCTCAAAAATGCTTTCACAAAGCAAGGAATTTGGTGAAATGTTTATATCTATTAACATGAGGTCAATTTCATTTTTTATAAATTTTAGATTTTACGTTTCCGAGTTAACGGGTTTTATTAATTAAAAAGGAAGGGTGGAATTTTCCAGTTTTCAGACTTTAACACAAAACGTTTTCAGCAGTTCTCATTAAACTTTACTGAAATGTTTATATTTATTGTTGTCAACTCCCTTTTGATTTATTTTTATTTTAGATGTTATGTTATTGAGTTAAGGGATTTTATTCATTAGAAAAAGGTGGTATTTTCTAGTTATCAAAAATAACTCAAAAATGCTTTCAGCAGTTCTCATGAAACGTTAGTGTATTGTTTATATATATTGACTGAAGCTCCCTTTGTAGCTAATAAAAAAAGATGACATAAAAGAGTTTAGATATTCTTACTTTTGAGGCTATGAGGCAAAGTGGTATATTGGGTAGAAAAATCATAAGCACCAGTTATAAGCATGCACTTTATCAAGTACTTCGAACGAATTCTGACACTCCAAAAGCAATTTATTCCACTATTTTCAAAGGCCTTATTTGAACATTTTTTTATCAGCAGAGGTTTTTGATTGAACCAAGTTTACTAGTAATTAGAATACATAGTTTAGTCTTGAAACAATGTCTTGAAACGAAATAAATCTTTGGTTGTAATGAGTAATGTACAGTTCGTACTCAAGTGCATGGTTGGCACTTTCATTGTACAATGCATGTGGTTCTGCTTTGAAAAGAATCACAGTCTAAGTGCCATATTATATAAAATTAAAGGTTAAGTGGTTGTTAGAACCTTAGTTGAGATCCTTGTCAGATATTCCTGGCCATATGTTTTCCTTTTTGTCATATCAAAAATTGTTTTAATTGAATTGTTCGGACAGGAAACAAGGAACATTATTCTCATACCAAAAATAAGATAATTCTGAATACACATTCGTAAAAAAATGGAATTTTTTACAAAGGATAATCATAAGATATACTTGAATTGTCCTGTACCTCACCTCTGTGATGGGTATATGTTAATGGGAGACGTCTCTGAATACGGGACAACATATTAGTAGTGTTAGACCCCAATGGCCAATGATCTTCAATTGATACCGAATAGTGACTGTAAAAAAAAATGCTAACATTCCAATTTTCAGTAACAGTTAACAGCAAATACATTATCACAATAACAGATAACACAAAAAAAAGCCTAATAACAGCTATCAAAGAATAAGACAATAACAGCTAACAGCAAATATATTTTCAAAATAACAGATAACGAAGAATTAAATTGCCCCATAACAGCATAACAGTTAATCCCCTTGTCCCCCTCATTGGTCTGTGGGATAATAAGTCTGATCCCGCATTGGCATACAGAAATCAAATGAAATTATGATATTTTTTTAAATACCTGATTGATGAAGGAAATATTGTTCCGTATAACAATATCCATAATTATCAGATCCCCCTTCCGAAAGTGTTTAAATTTTATATATATATATTTTTTAAATCATAGCTTCTTACATTTGCTAGTTAGAACAGACCAATCATCACTGAATACGCATCGTATAACGTAAGAACATAGTAACCACATACTATTTAAAGCACATACGATTGAAAACAATTATATTGAAATGATGTGTGTACTGGCGAAAATGGATATATCTATCCCAGTTCTATTTATGAACACGATGTTCATTGCTGTAAAAGGTGAAACAAGATTGATCTCAGCACATCATCAATCGGAATTGACAACAAGTAGGAAGTGAAGAACGCCATTGGAGTCTACCATGTTAGATTTGTGGAATGCAGTGTAAAATGTCTGTCAGATACGCGTTGTTTATCATTCTTTTACAACAACCTGACAAGAGTGTGTACTTTACACTCAGATCCCTTCACCTACTCCGTGATGTCCTTATCAGAAAAAGGATCATAAGATATACTTGAATTGTTCTGTACCTCACCTCTGTGATCAGTATATGTTAATGGGATCCGTCTCTGAATACGGGAAAAACATATGAGTAGTGTTAGACCCCAATGGCCAATGATCTTCAATTTATACCGAATACTGACTGTTAAAAAAATGCTAACATTCCAATTTTCAATAACAGTTAACAGCAAATAATTATCACAATGACAGATAACAAAAAACTAAAAGCCCAATAACAGCTAACAAAGAATAAGACAATTACAGCTAACAGCAAATATGATTTCAAAATAACAGATAACGAAGAATTAAATTGCTCCATAACAGCATAACAGTTAATCCCCTTGCCCCCCCCCCCCCCCTCATTGGACTGTCGGATAATAAGTCTGATTCCACATTGGCATACAGAAATCAAATGAAATTATGATATTTTTTTAAATACCTGATTGATGAAGGAAATATTGTTCCTTATAACAATATTCTTAATTATCAGCGCCCCCCCCCCCCCCCTTTCCGGAAGTGTTTCAATTTTGACATTTGAAAATAATAAATCAGTTTAGTTGTTTTCATCATTTTTATTTCCACTATGAACTCTCAAAAGAACAACATTTAATACTTATATCTGTATTACTTAATAAGCAAATTACCAGTAATACAGAGGCGTCACAAAATCGATCTCTTCGTATTAAATTTTAATAACTATATTGTTTTTTAAATTATAGCTTCTTACATTTGCTAGTTAGAACAGACCAATCATCACGTAATACACATCATATAATGTAACCACATAATTACCACATACTATTTAAAGCACAATTGAAAACAATTATATTGAAATGATTTGTGTACTGGCAAGAATGGATAAATCTATCCTATTTCTTTTTATGAACACGATGTTCATTACTGTAAAAGGTGACACAAAATTGATCTCAGCACATCATAAACCGGAATATGGCAATAAGTACGAAGTGAAGAACGCCATTGGAGTCTACCATGTTAGATTTGTAGAATGCAGCGTAAAATGTCTGTCAGATACGCGTTGTTTATCATTCTTTTACAACAACCTGACAAGAATGTGTACTTTACACTCAGATCCCTTTACCTACTCCATGATGTCCTTATCAGAGAAAGGATGGAAATTCTATCTTTCACAAGAACGTAAGTCTATATAAAATATATGCATGTTGTCAAACTTTTAAAACTATGTGATTTGTAAGTTTTATTTTTTGTTTTGTTTTGAAACGGTTTATCCGATACATTTTTACTCATGTATAATATGATATTGATATCCCTTTGGACTTTTTTGCCTTTCTTTATGAATATATAGAATGATAGTAAAATTGTATTATAATTCATCTAGGATCTTAATGTCTAAATGTTCTCAGGTGGCGTTCCAGGGAAAATATATTTAACTTATGTCAGATGATGTGTTGTACATAACCATAGCATTCCTTGTGTGGACAGGTATTACATGTAACTCATTTAATTTGCTTAATTTTCACGAACTAAAATATAACGGACACGCAAATTGAATGCTTAACTTCTGTTCTTCATAAAAATGTTCAGCCATCTGTTATCATGGTTATATAAACAAATAACAACACTTCTGTTAAATATTCTATAAGGCGGAGATATCCCTCCCCAAAAACAAAAGCAAATGGTGAACCAAAGAAGTAAAATTTTGAGACCTATATAATGCTTTGCTGTGTATTTCTCTGTCCTATATGTTGCACTTGATAGAAAGTATTAATGCTCTAATACGTTTATCATATTGTGTTATGTATAAAACTGTCTCAGTTGATTTCATTTGATATATAGTAGCAATGTTCTAATACTTGCATCGGGTTGTGTTATATACTGTCCTGTCTTAGTTATTTCAATTGGAAGATAATAACAATGTTCTAAAACCTTTATCATATTGTGTTATGTATAGAACTGTCTCAGTTGATTTCATTTGATATATAGTAGCAATGCTCTAATACTTGCATCGGGTTGTGTTATATACTGTCCTGTCTTAGTAATTTCAATTGGAAGATAATAACAATGTTCTAACACCTTTATCACATTGTGTTATGTATAGAACTGTCTCAGTTATTTCATTTGATAGATAGTAGCAATGTTATAATACTTGCATCGGGTTGTGTTATAATACTTGCATCGGGTTGTGTTATTTACAGTCCTGTCTCAGTTAGTATACTTGATATATAGTAAAACTGTTCAATCACTTTTATCATGTTGTGTTATGTATAGTCCTGTCTCAGTTATTTCATTTGATATATAGTAGCAACGTTCTTATTTTTTTATCAGGTTTTGTTATGCATACTCCGGTGTCATTTACATCATCTGAAAGATAGTTCTTTATAGTGTTGTGATATGTATAACTGTGTCGCATTTATTTCAATTGATAGATAATATCAATTTTCGGAAACTCATAGCCAACTTATATAATTGTATCTCGATTCTTTTTAACTTGTTAGCGGTACGCAATTTTATCTCTTTCCAAATTAAACAATATTTGTTTTAAGTTACTCTGTAAGATGCAAATTCATCCTTTTAAAATAAGGAACCCTTTTAAATGAAAAAAAGTATTCACAATCCATCAATCGTTTTAAAATCGTTGTGACTTGAGCAAATTCACACTTACAGTGTACATTTGTTTGTTCATAACAGATTTGATGCGTTTTCGACGATGAACATCTCACATATTTTTCTATTCTTGTTAATTGATAAACACCTGTTAACGACTGAACTATTTTAGCTCTCAGTATTTTGTTCCATAATAAGATGTTTACTACTATTGCATTATTTAACGTTTTACCAGGTTGTGGACTTTGTTTGGTCAACTTCTATTACTACAGAGATCTGGACTTGTGTTATACATTAGAACCGCCAATTATAATGTTCGATGTAGTTGCTGTAGTTTCCGTGTACCCGGGGAGTGAACTCATGCGTATCGACTCTGATGAAAGATCAGATTATATTGAGCTTGTTACAGGTAATAAAGTAAATGAAATTGAGAATGCACTTAAATAATATAAAAAGTAACACTATATATTCTACTGCGTTCAACGTGCTAGTCTTGATGTTCCTTCATCTGGAATGATGTTAGTCGATTAGTTGAAGGTCAAGGTTTACAATCACGAAAAAGTTACCTAATTTATATAAGAATTTTATTATTTATCATTTATTGTTTATTGACTGATATGAAAGGTTATAGTAATGAAAAATGCAATTAAATGGCTGTTTCTTTCAATATCATAAGAAAAAAAGAAAAAAACGTATTTCGTTATACCAACAAATCATAAGATAACTAAAATGGTTCAGTTTCAATCATTCACAATAATTTTCTTATACTAAATATAGTTCACTACATGCAAAAAATAATATATTATTACTCTCGTTCCCTTTATGTTTAAATCAGATTCATATAAGACACTCCTTTACCAACTTTATCTTTGACGTATTTTTGTCTGTGCCTCATACTTGTTTCGAGTGTCAGTGAGAATGTGAGTTTTACTATCGAAGGTCGGAGGCTTCCTTTGGGCACTTCCTCTCCTTTACCAATAAAAACTGTCCGCCACGATATAGACAAAAACGCTGCTTATATAGTGTTCATATATGTTCCTATTTCATTAGGATTGTCATACTACAAACACCCCTCATTAGATACTTTTGCTTGATAACATTTACAAGAGGGAGTAATTATTGAACTATTATCTCGAATTTTTGACCCAGTGGATAAAAGGTCGCGGTAATAGTGACTTTGAAAGGAATTTGAAAGGATATACAATGGTGTTTATTACTGGTTGGATTATTCACCAATGAATAAGAAATGTTCATCCGAAGGAATTGAAAAAAATGCCGTTTTTACTCCCAAAAACATACTATGAGTACAGACAAAGTAATGCATCTAGGAAAGTTTTAAGGCATGGATGAATCTAAGTATTGAAAAGATTTATGAAGTGTATGATTCAGAAATGATTGACTAACCTGGATTTTGAAGTGCATTTTTTCCAGTCTGCAGACAATAGCAAAATTAACAAGCACACGAGTTTCATTTCGGTGTTGTGTCGTTGTTCTCCTCTTATATTTAATGCGTTTCGCTCGGTTTTGGTTTGTTACCCCGATTTTGTTTTTTGTCCATGGATTTATGAGTTTTGAACAGCGGTATACTACTGTTGCCTTTATTTATGACGAACCTTAACTGAAGTTAATCGCTCAAAAGTCAGCGGCATCAAATATGTTCGATTAATATCATTTTAACCATTCATCCTTGACGTTGGTACAGTTTATTTACTCCTTTGATTCAGGCAAACCAATTTTGTCGGGCGTTGTCGTTATAAGTTAAAAATGTGTCAATAACAAAAGGATAAAGAGATATGGTTTGATATATTTGTTTGTTGCAGCTGTGTCAAAAGTGGAGTTCATAACGGCAAAAAGTATACTTTAATTTTGACAAAAAAAACACGGTTTCCTCTACTCCAAATCATCAAAGACCAGAGCGCATCCTTTTAACAATAACGCTTCCGCGGTTATGACATTTTGGAAAACTTATTTTACATCCATCAACTAAATTAAGTCCTGCATAGATTATACAATAGTTTCTTGCGTGATATATTTTCTTAGTTATAGACATTACAGGCTTATATGTATTTCAGCTGACATCGAAAAATACCCAATATGTATACAAGGTAACTTGGTACGAGGAAAATGGACTTACAACGATGGATCTCCAATGAAATATTTCAAGTGGGAGAAAAAACAACCAGTTGGGTTTTATAGCTTCATCAGAATCATTAGGGGTGTGGGATACTTATGGAGAGCACCTTATAAACTTAGCGAAAAATGTACCTATATGTGTGAATATCGATTACTGAATTAAAGTTTCTGATGTTATTCAATACAAAGAAGGAAACACACTTTTCATCTTTGTTTAAGTTTAACGTTTCTGCTTTTCATTTTATTAGGAATCATTAACTTTAATTTTGATTATACTAACGTGTGAAATATGTATATAAAACCATATTCATAAACAAACAGTCAGACTCGTGTCATTGACAAATATTGTACGCGTACGAGTGCACATGCCACTACAAGATTACTGAGACTTTTATATCTAACTACTACTGCTGCTGTGTCATGCAAGGAAAGCCACAATCATCTATGAGATTTGTTAAGCCATTTTTTTTAATTTATCCAACGCTAGAAACAATTGGTTTTTATAATACCTATATATATTGCAGTTTTTTAATTCACGATGTACTTTCATTTGCTCTTATTTACTGTCGAATCATCAGTTGGCATAACGTAACTAAGAAATACGCCACCATGCTTACTTGTTTATATTCATCAATGCACGAATAATGAACAGTCAGGGGCGTTACTTAAACAAGTTATTTTTTTAATTACTTATATAAGTATTTTTTTATTTTAAAAATAATAAAATTACTTAATAGAGTTATTTAAATTGTCAATAGAAACTTACACTAAATGTAGTTTTCATTATTTTAAACAACATTTTATATCATAAAATAAAGAATTTATCAGATTTGAGAGGAGTAAAGAGATAAAGGGTTACTTTAAAAATAATGACAAAAATATTACCTGAATAAGTTATTTTAAACATTTTTGAAAAAAATAGCAATACCACTTATCTAAGGCACATATTTAATTGATTTAGGTTACAAATTATAAATAACTTCAGGTCTTAATTAATTCACAAGTATCGATCTATTTATATCAGTCTACTTTCAAGATTTAAGAGGAAAATGATAATTTAATAGTCCCAAGAGACCAATCTTTGACCCAGAAGCGTCGGTATGAAAGATAAGTGAGTCGGAAAGTTAATTAGTGTTTCAGAAGAATTAGTTTTTATATATCAAGGGAAAAATAACCAGATAACTTTGAAAATTATTAAAAGCTAGTAAAATCTGTATTCTTGGACACCTATAAAAATAATATTCAGAAAAATAACTTATATAAATTTCAATCATAATCTAAATATGCTTGATTTCTTACCTTGTCTGTACGTTATAAATTTACTATATTGAATAAACTATACTATTTGTTTACCAACTTATTGAGCATTAAAGACATTTGAGTACAAAAAAAAATAAACGAATACAAAAGAAAAAAACCACTGATTGAAATAATTACTTGCTTGACAGAATATAAAGAAAAAAAGAACAAATATCTGTCTCCATACCCTCATTCATGTCTGTATGCCCGAATATACGTCAGAAGATTCTAAGAAAACAGATAAACATTGTCTTATCTACAATCGAATTGCTGAAATGGGAGATAGTATGAGGTGTATACATGTGCACACAAAAAAAAATGAAAACTATCAAGAATTGGAGTATTACTTTGCACGCAACAAAAAATGTTTAAACTACCATATAAACTGATTGTGATTCTGTCATTTGTGACTATTCTTGTGAATACTCAACACATATTAGCAAAGTTACAAATTCAAAATAATTGAGGTATCGTTAACTTTTGCATTGTGAAAAAGTTACTTTAACGATTAACACCGTGATTCAAATGCCTTTAAATTATCATAAAACTCCTATATAAACAACTATGCATCAACGTTTAAAATGTCAAAAGAAATTTCACAGCACAATGTTTTTTAAAGTTCCACTAAAGTCAAAATGTAGGACACATCGTAAACATTTAAATGTTGTCTGTATTTTTTAACCTTTATCGAATGAATTCCTAAACTAGGAAAACATATGTTCATTTAAACATACTTAACATATACACAATTTGTAAATTGTAAATAAACTTGAAATTGTTATGTGGTGGCCAAATCAGTTCTTCAAATTAGAAGACTTGCTGGATGACTTAATTTGCTTAAATTAGTATGGACGAATACTGTTACATGTAATGCAGTGCTAGCTCATGTTGATTTTTTAGAAAATGTACTGATTTACGATTATAAGTTAATTTCATGTATTTAGATGGAAGAAAATCTAAGGTACAATACAAAAAATGGACAAATATGCAATTGAATTATTGGACAAAACAACATTAGCTTGTACTGAATTACAAGTAACAGTATTCGCCCATACCAATTTTGTTCAAATAAAGTCGTTTCGTAGGTTTCCAGATCATTTTGGAAAAAGTTAAGTGTGTACCCCAAGAACCGGTAAGCCACCACATAACAATTTCAAGTTTATTTACAAGTTACACAGCAGTGTGAATATGTTAAGTATGTTTATGAAATGTCCTATATTTTTACTTTTAGTCAGTGAAACATGAATTAAGCATTTTTTAGGTGATTAACAAGGTCTTTCCATGACCTTTTTTTACATTTATATATGTTCTTGTTAACTTAAATACTAGTGACAAACATCTTCGCTAGCCAAGGGTTACGATCCACTCCCGCTCTCTTCACCCTTGGCGGATTGAGCCAACATTTGTGATAACAATGTTGCGCCATCTATCGGAAGATAAAAACCACGCCAATTCCGAATACATTATTCTTGACCAATGGTAGCACTTGAACTCTTCAGCTTGGAGGTAAAAACACGGTAGCGTCTAGATGCTACACACTTGGTAAAGCCGGAAATGAAAGCATACGTCAACATTCATGCATTTGTGCATGAAACATACACAGGAACTTCCATTTGTTGATTAAAAACATTCAAGTTTTCACTAAATATAGTCGTATGTTTAGGGATGTAAAGGCTTGTTGCACAAAAAACACGTGGCAATTGTTTACAAACACTTTCTACATTTACACGTGATCATGTTACAGGCGCATTTTGATTGGATGCAGCGAGTTTTGACTGCAACCAATAAAAATCCTTACCTTGTGTCTCCGAAATTTTATCTCAATCCGCCAAGGGTGGAGAGAGAGGGAGTGGATCGTAACCCTTGGCTTGCGAAGATGGTGACAAACGGCGCATTTATTTATGATTAAACGCATATAGTGAACAACTGATGACTTGTAAGCACGTGGCAAGAACCGCAAATAATAAAGCACTTCTGGAGCAAATATAAAATTGCAACTATCGGCATCTATGATGAGTTTTTCAAACACATGTTATTTAATTGGCTTCACCGCCTTATGACATAACGAAAGAGTCACCTTGGTTATTGTTTCTACACATCAATCAACGGTCAGTATTTACGACAACAGTTTTAAAACGACAACTGGACAATTCCATTTAAAGTAAACCAAATTACACCAAAACAAAACGCACTTAATTGTATACAAGTAATTAAGCTAAGGCATCCGAATTCATTTACAAAACAATGCAAAAATTTCACAATATTTGATCATCAGGTACATTACTTCATGCACAAGTGTTATAAGAGTATATCAATACATTTACAAAGCAATAAACATATGGCAACCAATTTACCGTACTAGTAGGTTCATGGATTGACATCGGCCCACCCGAACAACCGTGGACAGTAGTGGATGTGAATTCCCCACTATAACGTGGACCCGTCGAATGGCATGGACTGAAGATGTCCATCAAATGCACACAACATACCGTGTACAAGTAGACACGTGGGCGATCGTGGGTCGAAATGACCAACCAATACAAACGTCCACCGTTAAAGCGTGGGAATAAACAAATGTACGTGGGCTCTAATGTAAACGATGGCCGAAAACACCAGAGAGCCAATCAAACTTAAGGTTAAAAGAGACAAACATATTCTGTCTATATTTCTACGGTTCTCGAGTGGAAACAAGTACAAAACAGGGAACTCCTGGCTGCAATATATATTTATGTTATACATAATTTTTCAGTATCTTATTAAATGTTACTGGGATTTATTAATGGTAAATTGATGTCGTTGTCGTCTTCCGTGGAGAAACAGAAAATGGTCTACTTTTGTTATAGCTAAACTTAAGATTTTGATCAGAGTTCAATTTTATTCTTGAACGGTTCCAAAAACTCTCTATCTTATTAATGTGTTAATCATTCGTTGGTATAGGTGCCAATGAGACAAATTTCCATCAAAGTAACAATTTATAAAGGTAAACAATAGGTCAAGGTACGGTCTTCAACACGGAGCCTTGGCTTACACCGAACATCAAACTACAAAGGGCCCCAAAAAATACTAGTGTTACAACACATAAAAAACTAAATGTATATTACAATGTTATTACTCAGTTCTTCAATTAGTTAAAAGCCCTTACAAAGGTTAAGCTAGCTGTAAAACTATGTCAATCCACGATTTCCTTCGGACAATTCTTAAAACTAGTTCGGAATATGACAGGTAATGCAAGTGTTCTTTGCCCATTATGTTAAGGATTAAAAAAAATCACTGATATTAATTAAAGAGGAGAGTAGATTAAGTTCATTAAAACTTGTTTAGGATATATGCAGATACATACTATAGTTCATGCGACAATATGCTATTGTTTGAACTCAGATTATATTAAGTGCTCACAAATGATATTGCGTGTGGTCGATATAGAGTTGTTAATGATTTTTGTAAATATATTGTGCTCTAAATGTAAATATATTATGCACACAAATTCACGTGGTGTGAACATGTGGTCGTTCAGAAAGATTTCTTGATAGTAATTAGGTCTTTCCACTTTTCTGTGGAAAGACCTATTGTTTTTCTTCTGATTATTTTTTTTTTTTTTTTTTTCTTCCGCCTAATTTTGTTCTTGCGATAAACATTTTTTTCGCAATATGTCGCTTAGATATTTGGTATATGATATCGAACAGTTTATGCGCTTTTGAAATTTACCCTGCGTAAACGAATACTTTTCTTTGTAGGAGTTATCTCCCCAAACACTGTTTTCCTTGTTAGCGCATCTCCTTCGCAACCGTAAAAGATTACGACAAATTTATTTTACAAAATTGCTCGTTATATCCTTGGCATGATTTGTCCTATCTTGACCGAAGCGATATGACCGCTCCATATGAGAGTTATTTCCCCTTATGCATCTGATATAAGTGATATGAATTTCTATCTTATAAATCATAAGTGATAGAGACCTAGGATCTTTTGATTTGACGTCCTTGGTCCCAAAAAATGAAAATAAGGTCAAGGTCAAAGGTCAAGGTCATATTCTAATATTTGAATTTGGCTTATTTTCACTTATATCCAAAAACTGTATAAGATATCAGCAAATTATTTTTACTAAATTGTGAGTTGCGACATGTCGTAAGATGTAAATTTTGATTGCAAGCGTACGTTGAATGTAAAAGGGAGTTTTCTCCCCTCTTGTATTTAAAAATACGCGTTTGGTGATATAACTCATTAACTAAATATAATTAAGACCTATGGTCTTTTGATTTGAGGTCCTTGGTTTATGATCTTGAAATTGATCTCAAGGTCATAGCTTAATTCGACGTTCTACATTTTGACCTTTGCTTTTATTCTATATGTTTACATGATAAAGATATACAACTTTTAGAAAAAGGTATCAAACCATTTAACCTTGAAAAAAACAACCGGAAGTGACCTTTTGTAAACCGGAAGTAGCTATTTTTTTGTACTTTATTAATATAAAAGAATTAGAACCAGATATTTTTGGAATTAGTGTCAAGTAAATATTCAAATATAATCGGAAGTAACATTTTTCAAACCGGAAGTAACAAATTATCTCCCTTATTTAAAAAAAACAATATATTTTTGGAATCAGCTTACTAGGAGCTATCATTTGACGATTGAAATGACATTTTAAACTTAGTTTCACAACTTTTCATATCAAAATACATTGTTTTGATGGAAAGACCTTCAATTGTTCTCTGAACAATTGGTTTTTAATTTTAGAAAGGTTTTATTCTGACATGAGGTTAAATTACATGAATATTGTATCATTTATCGCTAATAAGCATCAATTATAAATAGGGTTTTTGTATTTGACACTTGACACGATATCCCGGAAGTTTCATGATGATCTTCGTCTGAAAACTCTATTTCCATCCAAATGCAAAGAAAGAAACATTTGAAATCAAATTGTATGTTTTTGTCATGCATGCACACAGACAATACTAATTATTGCTACACTATGATGTGGTACTTTAAAAATGTATACTTGAACTTGGATAAAACATTTATTTTTAGCCCTTTTTTTATGTGATTGAAGTTAGTAGCCAGTTCGTTATTCGTTACTCGATATTCAATATCCAACCGGCTGCTAGCAGTCGGTTGGATATTCAAAATTAAGTTGAAAAAAAAAAGAAAAATACGTTATAACATTAAAAGCATGATTTTCATAGTTAAAAGAACTGATAAGATACAGGAAATTGTTTCATGACCTCTTCAAGCTGTCGTAAATTCTCGTTGTTCTCGAATATAAACCCTTTTCTAACTTGCATATGTGTCATAATGTAATATAGATTGTTGTCAATAACAAAACATCAAAGAAGTATAGTACTGTCATACAGGATATTTCGTAAACACAAAAAGAAAAACCGTTAACTCTAGAAAACATTAAGGATTATAAATAGAAATATTCATCGAAAGCCCAAAAAAGAAATATATAGTGAAACCCTACCTGAGACCGCTTAAATGAAGATGAGATCCCCTGGTCTTTCAATGTCCAGAAAATTTATCTAAATCATAGACTCTTTATATATAAAGGTTGTATCAGAAGGATTGCCAAAAATAAAGTCATATTCGATATTTATGGAGAGCTTATATTGTCACTTTACAGCTAAAAATTATAAAACAAATTAGGACAAGGGCACATGGCAATGGTGAGAGCCCCCTAATCGCTCAATCTTTCTAATATTATGCAGACAATTAGTCAATAGGTAGATAAAAACGTGACTAAAAGGAATTTGGGTAGACTTCCTGTCTTTCGTGTTTACGGAGCGCCCAAAGTGCCAGTTGGATATTCCAAATATATAGTGAAAACCTACCTGAGACCGCTTAAATGAGGGTGAGACCCCCTTGTCTTTTAATGTTCAGTGTCTATGATTTAGATAAATTTTCTGGACATTGAAAGACAAGGGGGGTCTAATCCTCATTTAATGACATTATTCTAAAAAATAATCCTTCTAATACAATCTTAATATATAAAGAAGCTATGATTTAGATGAACGTAATAGAAATTGAAAGACCAGGGGTGGTCTCAACCTCATTTAAGCGGTCTCGGGTAGGTTTTCGCTATATATTTTGAATATCTAACGGGCACTTTGGGCGCTCCGTAAATATGAAAAAAGGAAGTGTACTTAAATTTCTTTAAGTCACGTTTGTGTCTACCTATTGGCGAACATGTCTGCATAATATTAGATGGATTGATAGATCAGGGGCTCTTACCATTGCCCTATGCCCTTTGTCATAAAATTTTGACATTTTTTTATTGAAAATTTGTTTTTTTGGCTTTCCATAAATATTTCTATCTATAGAATTTTTCAAGAGTTATCAGTCTTCTTATTGTTTTAAGAAATGTCATGTACAAAAGTACATCTTTACAGTCGTTTTATTGACTAAATTTATACTACATAAAGACAAATATGCAACTTTTTCGAGGACAAGGATAATTTACAACAGCTTGAAGAGGTCATTTTACGATTTCCTACGTATCTTATCAGTCCTCTTAACTAAGAAAATCATGTTGTTAATGTTATCAAGTATTTCTTTTTTATGATTTTCAACAAAATTTTGAATATCCAACCGACTGCTAGCAGCCGGTTTGATATTGAATATCGAATAACGAATAACGAACCGGTTGCTAACTTCACATACATCTTTTTTATTCATTTAGATTATAAAAGTTTCAGTTTAAGTTACGGTTTCTGCTAGATAAAATGTGTTGCTGTTGTTTTAGTCGACTTTTTAATGATTTCTATTTTGAGTGAAGATGAGGAATGCAACAAAATCTTCTTATTTTGTATTTTTTTTCCAATTCAGAATTAAAACGAAGCTTCCGGGATATCGTTTCAAGTGTCAACTAAATTAACTCAAAATAAAACTTTATAAAAATAATGTTTGGCTAAAAATGAAAAAAAAAACATTTTTTTAGAGAAAATTTGAAGGATTTTAAATACACATCTTACGGTGTCAATATCATAACACGCTGACTTCTCCTGCATCAGTAACCAAATTTGGAAATTTCAATTCATATAATAAAATGAGAATGGAAATGGGGAATGTGTCATTGATTATACCTGAAAGCAAAGTTTTAAGATTTCCAGACATTACTCATAACGTTTTATATACAATACTAGTGTATACCATTCAGCTAAACTAGAACTTGATCTCATAATCCATCCTAGTACAAAACTTGTGAATAGTTTTCTAAAGTACCAATATTATAATTTAGTACACCAAACGCATGTTTAGTCTACATAAGACTCATCAATGGCTCTCATATCAAAATATTTATAAAGCCAAACAATTACAAAGTTGAAGAGCATTGAGGATCCAAAGTGCTACCAAAGTGCTACAAATAAGATTTTTAATCAATTAAACATATTTGAAGTACATCAACTTGATACAGAAGTAATGTGTTTTTTTTCAATAAGGCAGACATTTATACATTTTTTTAATGTTGAGTGAAGATGGGGAATGCAACAAAATCTTCTTGTTAAGCATATTGTTTCCAATTCAGAATTAAAACGAAGCTTCCTGGAATATCGTTTCAAGTGTCAACTAAATTATTGATGATAATTTGGGATACGTTGGACGATTTAACTTCAACTCAAAATAAAACTTTATAAAAATAATGTTTCTAAAGTGAGACAATTTTCTTGTAACTAAACCTCATGTCAAAATATACGTTTGGTTAAGAATGAAAAACAATCTAAGAGGACCATCTCAATCTAAGAGGACATCTCAATCTAAGAGTATCATCTCAATCTAAGAGTACCATTTGAATTTAAGTGTACTATCTCAATATAAGAAGACCATATCAATCTAAGAGGACAACTTAAATATAAGAGTACCATCTCAATCTAAAAGGACCATTTCAATCTAAGAGGACCATTTCAATATAAGAGTACCATTTACATATAAGAGTACCATCTCAATCTAAGAGTACCATTTAAATATAAAAGGATCATCTCAATATAAGAGTACCATCTCAATCCAAGATGTCCATTTTAATCTTTCTAAAACAGTCAAAATACTATAGAAGGGACGAATCATACCAGGCAACAAGGGCTGCAAAGTTTCAAAAACGCTTTATAATACAGTTAAATAAATTTAAACCAAACCTCTTCAGGTTTTATTAGGTTCACAACGCATATAATTTGATATGACGGTGCTTACAAACATGTTGGGTTTACATAGGTTTGCAGTTCATTCCGTTTAGTCAGCTTTCACTGTACAAAAAAAAAAACTGTACACGAATATTTAATTATTCTAAAAATGAATGAATATACTCGAAATTATTCCATAGTCATTTATGTTGGTATGATATATAGAACAGAACCGACTCAATTACGCGCGAAAATAGTTTATGTTGATGTTGTTGCTGAAAATCAAATGAATGCACAACAATTGTGGAATGTTTAAGCAACAAGTATTTGTCAATTGACTTGCATTACAATTGTAAGGTTACTGAGCAACAAAGTATTTTCGTAAAAAGGTTCACAATGTCAGGTGTTTTTTTTCAAGCGGTTTAGACTCCTGACCGGTAAATGGTTTAAGATTTAAACATAAGTGACTTATTGAAATTATGAATTGTACAAAAGATATATAATTTGCAGAAAAAAAATTGTCACTGAAATCAATACCCTCAATTATCAGTTCAAAGAAAATATTTCAAATTGTCATCCAATAATAATTGTTCCAGATTTTTGGTTTTATCATTTATATTCCCTGTGATCTGTCAAGAACTTTGATTCTCACAAGAACATTTGATATGTCTTTTCAAAACTTGTACTTCTTTTTATTTGAACACAAAAAGAAAATGCTTGCACTGCATTTGTGCATAAAAGAAATATAAGTAAGCCGACCATAAACATGACAAATATTAGTAATTGTAGTGGGCCTCGATGAGTGGTCTAAGTAGTTACTACTGTCATCACTAGCCAGTTAACACTGAGAGGTGTGAGTTCGAACACCACTCGTACAGGTTCAATCGCCATGTTCGACTCGAATCCTAACTGACTAGGATTGTCAGTTTTCCTATCGGAGATCGGTTGTTTTTTCGGGCTCTCCAGCTTCCTCCAACAACTAACTGCCTCGAAATGGTCAAAAGCGGAGCTTAGAAGTCGCGTTAATACACTAAAAATCAATTCAAATCAGTAATTGTACACCAATATTGCTTTCAATTATCATGATTATTTCATGTGACGTGAGTACTTAGTCTATTTGTGTTGGTATTGTTTATCGAGTATACCTAAAAGCAAAGTTTTAAGATTTCCGAACATTACTTAAAACGTTTTATATAGAATACTAGTGTATACCATTCAGCTAATTTGATATTTATTTGTTTGAAGATACATGCAATACCCGTTTGCATTGTAACCAATATCGTTCTTATGTAATAGAAATGCAGATGACGGATACAGTTGTAAAACAAGCAAAAGTGGTTGTAAATAAACCCATCAAGTATTTCTTTACTTGGAAACAAAGGACGCATGACTAACACAATACGTCCTTGTTGAAACAGCGATAAATTCTGCACAACTATTTGCAAAGTGCAAATTTAACAAAATAAAGCAGGGGAAATCAATTCTGGTATATCACAACTGTACATTGTTGAAAACTCGTTAGTGACAAATCTCTATTACTCCTGATAGGGAGTGTACATAGATTCCACTACAACCCTCGTAACTTTCGAGAGGTTCTTCGGATAATGAAGGAATTTACAAGGACATACTAATTTGATAATGTTCAGTGTGAAAAAAGTACACTAATGAACAAACTTCCATGTCTTTATAGGCATATTCTTTTAGAGACTAGTGACTGCGCGTCGGAT
This sequence comes from Mytilus trossulus, assembly GCF_036588685.1. Lineage (NCBI taxonomy): Eukaryota > Metazoa > Mollusca > Bivalvia > Mytilida > Mytilidae > Mytilus > Mytilus trossulus. The sequence goes on from NW_026963310.1 coordinate 2,828,500, forward strand.
TAACGGGTTGTCGGATTATTGGATTGTCGGACTATGAGGCAGTCGTTTTATACGACTGTCGATTTTCAGAACTGTCGAATTATTGGATTATCAAATAATAAGTATGACCCCGCATTGGCATATTAATAATGGCAACAGTAATATACCGCTGTGCGATATAAACAAATCAAATAAAATTATGAATTTAAAAAACAAATGAGTTGCAGAAGGAAATATTAACCCAAATATCAATACCCCCAATCATCTGAAAGTGTTTCAAATTTGTCATTCGAAAATGATAAATCAGCTTGATGTTTTCATCACTTCTATTTCCTATGCTCCGCTATGATACTCTCAGAAGAACAACATTACATATTATCATTTTGTTTGTGTACCTGTCTATATTAATCGATCTCTTCGTATTATATTCAATATTTTTTTTAAATTTTTCTAAATCACATAGCTAATTATATTTGCTAGTTAGAACAGACCAATCATCACTTAATACGCATCGTATAACGCAAGCATATAGTAACCACATACTATTTACAGCACGAACTATTGATAAAAATCATATTGAAATGATTTGTGTATTGGCAAGAATGAATATATCTATCATATTTATATTGATGATCACGATGTTCATTGCTGTAAAAGGTGAATCAAGATTGATCTCAGCACATCGTCAACCTGACTATGACAACAAGTACGAAGTAAAGAACGCCATTGCAGTCTACTATGATGTTAGATTTGTAGAATGCAGTGTAAAATGTATATCAGATACGCGTTGTTTATCATTATTTTACAACAACCTAACAAGAGCGTGTATTTTACACTCAGATCCCTTCACCTACTCCATGATGTCCTTATCAGAGAAAGGGTGGAAATTCTACCTTTCACAAGAGCGTAAGTCTATATAAAATATATGTATTGTGTCAAACATTTAAAACTATGCGATTTGTCTTGCAACGGTTCGTCAGTGATTTATCTTCCTTGAATATCACTTTGGACTTTTTTACCTATCGTTTTGAATATGTAGAATGATATTGAAATTGTATATATTATATTCATCAAGACCTTTGTAGTCCAAATATTTTCAGGTGGGGTTTTAGGGAAAAGACATTTAATTTCTTTTAGATGGTTTGTTTTACATTACCATAGCTTTTTTTGTTTTGGATTTGTAGTAACTCATTCCATCGGCTTAATGTTCACGAACTTAAAATACCGGACAAGTACATTGAATGCATAACTTCTCTTCTTTAGAAAAATGTACAGGCCTCTGTTATCATGGTTATATAAACAAATAACAACATATCTGAGATATCCCTTCCCCTAAAACAAAAGCAAATGGTGAACCAGATTAGTAAAAATTTCGATACATATATAATGCTCTGCTGTGTATATCTCTGTCTTTTATGTTGCATTTAATAGAAGAAAATATTAATGCTCTAGTACGTTTATCATATTGTGTTATGTATAGTCCTGTCTCAGTTATTTCATTTGATAGAGTGTAGCAATGTTCTAATACTTGCATCGGGTTGTGTTATATAGTCCTGTCTAAGCTATTTAAATTGGAAGATAGTAACATTGTTATAACACCTTTAGCATAGTGTGTTATGTATAGTCCTGTCTCAGTGAATATACTTGATATATAGTAACTCTGTTCTAACACCTTTATCATGTTGTGTTATGTATAGTCCTGTCTCAGTTACAGTAACTGAAAGATAGTAACAATTTTATAATACTTAATAGTGTTGTGTTTTGTATAACTCTGTCTCAGTTATTTCACTTGATAGATCATAACAATGTTTACAAACTCATAACCAACTTAAAATGTCATTGTAACTCGAGTCTCATTGATTGGTTAGCGATACGCAAGTTATATATTCCCACGTTAACAGTCCGTACAAATTTGTTTTAATTACAAATTCATCCTTTTTAACTAAGGAACCTGTTTGAATGAAATAGCATTTAAAATCTGTCAACCATTTTAAAATCGTTGTGACTTGAGCAAATTTACACTAACATTGTATATGTTTTTGTTCATAACAGTTTTGAGACTTTTTCGGCGATAAACATCTCACATATTCTTCTATTCTTGTTTATTGATAAACATCTTTTAACGACAGAACTATTTTAGCTCTCGGTATTTTGTTCAATAATGCATTAATTACTATTATTGCATTATTTAACATTTTTCCAGGTTGTGGTCGCTGTTTGGTCAACTTCTATTACTACAGAGAACTGCACTTGTGTTATAAATTAGAACCGCCAACTCAAGCATCTAATATTGGTGAAGATTCTGTGTGTCCCGGAAGTGAGATCATGCGTATCGACTCTGATGAAAGACAGGATTATATCAAGCTTGTTACAGGTACATGTAATAAAGTAAATGAAACTGAAAATGCATATATTCCCATACGTTAAATCCAGTTGATAACAATTACATTAAGAAGACACACATCAAAACTTTACCCGATAACGCACATGCGAAAACAACACTGTGCTTGATATTAATGGAAACACGGATCATACCGATAACGGAGTGAGCTCATGCGTATCGATTCCGATGAAAGACACGATTATATTAAGCTTGTTACAGGTAAACTTAACATTATATATTTTAATGCGTCCAACGTTCTATTCTGGATGTTCCTTCATCAGAAATTATCTTAGTCGAATGTTTGAACATGTTGAAGGCAAAGGGTTTACCATACCGAAACAGTTACATAATATATATAAGAATGTTATCATAATTGTGTTTTGACTTTGCTTATATAAAAGGATATAGTAATGAACAAACATTATTAGGATGAAAAGAAAACTTATTTTTTTATACCAACAAATCATAAGATCAACATAATTATCCAGTCTCAATCATTCGCAATCAATTACTTAATCATTATAATTTTTTCACTACATGCAAAAAGATAATATATCAGTATTTTCGTTCCCATTATGTTTAAATCAGAGTCATCTAAGACACCCCTTTACCATCTTTATCTTTGAAACATTTCTGTCAGTGTCTCATACTTGATTCAAGTGGTACTGAGGTTTTGAGTTCGAACCCTGCTCGTGCGAGTGCTATCGATTCCAATCTTAATTGACTAGAATTATCAGTTTTCCTATCGGTGGTCGGTGGTTTTCTTTGGGCACTTCAGCTTCCTCTTCCAAAAAAATGGGCCGCCACGTATTAGACAAAAACGGTGCGTAAAAGCTGTGTTATAACACCAATAATAATAATATCAGTAAAATTGGCTAGTTAAGGACATTGATTTTGCAAACAGAATATCCAATGCTGTTTATCAGAGATCTTAAGCAATGCTTGTTAGATTATTCCCCATGGAAAAAAAATTCTGAAGTCAGTCGGTCAAAAGCAGGCGGCATCAAATATTTTGGAATAATATCATTTAAATCATTCATCTTCGATACTGTTACAATTTATTTACTTTTTTTATTATTTATACTCCAGAGAACAAATTTCGTCGAGCGTTATCGTTAATAAATTATGTGTATCAGTGTTACAATCAAGGAAGGGTAAATACCTATGGTTTGCGATATTTGTAGTTGCGACTGTGTGAAGGGTTGACTTCACAACGGCAATTAGTATACTTCGATTTTCTCCTCCAACTCAACGAAGATCGGAGTGCAGCATATGTAACATGTGTAAAATTGATGTTTCCGCGGTAATGACATTTTGAACACTTATTTTACATCCATCAACTAAATTAAGTTCTGCATAGATTATACAATAATTTCTTAAGGATTTCTTTTCTTGAGTGTTAATAATTACAGGCTGACATTTATTTCAGCTGACATTGGAGAAGTGTATTTTCATGGAATATGTATACAAGGTAAACTGGTACGAGGAAAATGGACTTACAACGATGGATCTACAATGAAGTATTTCAGGTGGGAAAACAACAAAGAACCAATTGGACATTGTGAGGTTATCACTATGATTCGGAGAAGTAAATACGTATGGAGGAGACAAACCCTTAGCAAAACATGTTCATATATGTGTGAATATCGATCACTGAATTAAAGTTGCTGACATTATACAAGTCAATGAAAAACCTTAGCTCTTTTTTAAGTTTATTTTTTTTCTATTTTTCATGTTATCTTTTTAATATCAATCATGAAAAATAATTTAGAATAGGCTTATGTGTGAAATGTGTCTATAAATCCATATTCATATACAAACAAGCAAGCTACATGCTCGTATTGTTGATAAATCTTGTACGTGTATGAGTGCACATGCCACTAAAAGATTACCGAGACTTGTATATCTAATTATATAATTACAACTGCTACTTTATCATGCATGGAAAGCCACAAGCATCGTTGAGATTTTTTAAGCCATTTAATATACCCCATATAAGAACTATGTTTAAAAAGTTCAAGTAAGTCTAAGGGCTGTGTGAATTATCTATTAAATAATCTTTTGAAAAAAATGTGTTAATTTTTCATAATTCCTATAAATATTACAGTTTTTATTTCACGATTTATTTTCCCTTGCTCCAATTTACTATCGAATCAACCAATGACATAACGTAACTGAGTGATGAGCCACCATGCTTACTTGTTTATATTTACCAGTGTACGAATAACGTAATTTATTAAAAGAACAAAAAAAAGCACCTATACCAAAACTTCATTTTACAAATATATTTTCTAAAATTGCAGCAGGGAATTATTTGGTAAACCTTGAATTTGGGAAATTGGAAGGGCATCATGTTTGCATCGATGTTAATCCCTACCAAACTATGTTAGACATCGCATGACTTTGCTGACGTAGCTATCTTCCATATGTAGAACATGTGTCTCATTTGTAGCATTAAAGATCAATTGTTTTTGTGTGTGTTAAATTTTTACGTTGCGTCGTTTGTTTTCTCTTATTTTTTAGTGTAAATTCACATTGCGATAAGACTTGTCACGGTACTTGTCTATCCCAAATTCATGTATTTGGTTTTGATGTTATATTTGATATTCTCGTGTGATTTTGTTTAATGCTTGGCCCGATTCTGTGTGTGTAACATTTCAGTGTTGTGTCGTTGTTCTCCTCTGATATTGAATGCGTTTCCCTCGGTTTTAGTTTGTTACCCCGATTTTGTTTTTTGTCCATGGATTTATGAGTTTCGATCAGCGGTATACTACTGTTGCCTTTATTTCTGATTTGTTCTGGGGTTTTTTAACTTACAAACCTGTTCATGTACTTTATATTGTTCTTCAAAATAATAGTAACGCTAAACATTTAACTAAGATAAATGAAGCGATCTAATTTCATAGAGAATATCTGTTGTTATAGTATTGTACCTCGATTGTATTTACTAGTTGTAGGTCTTTAAGTTGCAGGTTGACTTTACTTAAAGTTGTTCGTATATGACTAATTAGACTCGCCCTTTTAAAATTAAGAGGTACATTAAAGGATAGGAAAAAAACAGACAGCGAAATACCATAAATCACAATTTCATAGGTTCAAAGTGCTTTATTTACTCTATCTGGTAATCGAGAAACAGCTCAATGACTGTAAAACAACGTATATATCTTGTGTGATTTATTACCTGACAATCACCTGAGTAATGATAATGAAAATAATTGACAATCGAGATGTTAACCAATGAATTTGTTTTTACACAGAGACATATATGAGCGTCTGTAAATCATTTTTTATTTTTGTATTCTTTAAAGTTCATAGCAATTTTATTTGTCCTTTTTAAAGAATAGCGCATATTCTGTAAATGTCTTCGGATTTTTTTTTCAAACAAACTTATTAATATATATTATATTTCCTTTATTCTGTACTTCATTTGTTTCGATAATAAGCATTTGTATTACCTAATTCTTATAATACTGCTCTAAAATTATTGTTACTTCTAGAAGGTAATTATTCTTATATGTTTCGCATGTTTTTCTCTTTTCATTTTTAATAACCATTATTATCCATTTTGTGTATTCGACCCACACCCTTATATTTAGACATTATTGTTTTAACTGTTACAACTTGCAATTTCAATTATGATCTAAATATGCTTGATTTCTTACCTTGTATGTACGTTGTAAATTTACTATATTAAATACACTGTACTATTTGTTTAACAACTTATTGAACATTAAAGACATTTCACCACAAAAAAAAATTAAACGAATACAAAAGAAAAAAAACACTGATTGAAATAATTACCTGATTGACAGAATATAAATAAAACAAGAACACATCTCTGCCTCCATACCCTCATTCATGTCTGTATGTCTGTATATACGTCAGAAGTAACTGAGACAACAGATAAACATTGACTTATCTACAATCGAATTGCTCAAATGGGAGATAGTATGAGGTGCATACATGTGCACACAAAAAAGTTGAAAACTATCAAGAATTGGAGTATTACCTTGCACGCAACAAAAAATGTTTAACTACCACATACACCGATTGTGATTCTGTCATTTGTGACTATTCTTGTGAATACTCAACACATATAAGTCAAAATGTAGGACACATCGTAAACATTTAAATGTTGTCTGTATTTTTTAACCTTTAACGAATGAATTCCTAAACTATGAAAACATATGTTCATTTAAGCATATTAAACATATACACAACGTGTAAATTGTAAATAAACTTGAAATTGTTATGTGGTGGCCAAATCAGTTCTTTAAATCCGGAGACTTGCTGGATGACTTAATTTGTTTAAATTAGTATGGACGAAAACTGTTACATGTAATGCAGTGCAAGCTAATGTTGATTTTTTAGAAAATGTACTGATTTACGATTATAAGTTAACTTCATGTATTTAGATGGAAGAAAATCTAAGGTACAGTACAGAAAATGGACAAATATGCAATTGAAACATGGGACAAAACAACATTAGCTTGTACTGAATTACATGTAACAGTATTCGTCCATACCAATTTTGTCCAAATAAAGTCATTTCGCAGGCTTCCAGATCATTTTGGAAAAAGTTAAGTGTGTACCCCAAAAACAGGTAAGCCACAACATAACAATTTCAAGTTTATTTACAAGTTACACAGCAGTGTGAATATGTTAAGTATGTTTATGAAATGTCCTATATTTTTACTTTTAGTCAGTGAAATCTGAAATAAGCATTTTTTAGGTAATTAACAAGGTCTTTCCATGACCTTTTTTACATTCAGATATGTTCTTGTTAACTAAAATGTTAGTGACAAACGGCGCATTTATTTATGATTAAACGCATATAGTGAACAACTGATGACTTGTAAGCACGTGGCAAGAACCGCAAATAATAAGGCACTTCTGGCGCAAATATAAAATTGCAACTATGGTCATCTATGATGAGTTTTTCAAACACATGTTATTTGGTTGGCTTCACCGCCTTATGACATAAAACAAGAGTCACCTTGGTTATTGTATCTACACATCAATCAACGGTCAGTATTTACGACAACAGTTTAAAAACGACAACTGGGCAATTCCATTTAAAGTAAACCAAATTACACCAAAACAATACTAACTTAAGTGTATACAAGTAATTAAGCTAAGGCGTCAGAATTCATTTACAAAACAATGCAAAAATTTCACAATATTTGATCATCAGCTACATTACTTCATGCACAAGTGTTATAAGAGTATATAAATACATTTACAAATCAATAAACATATGGCAACCACTTAACCGTACTATTAGGTTCATGGATTGACACCGGCCACCCGATCAACCGTGGAGAGCAGTGGGTGTGAAGTCCACACTATAACGTGGACCCGTCGAATGGCATGGACTGAAGATGTCTATCAAATGCACACAACATACCGTGTACAAGTAGACACGTTGGCGATCGTGGATCGAAATGACCAACCAATACATACGTCCACCGTTAAAGCGTGGGAATAAACAAATGTACGTGGGCTGTAATGTAAACGAGGGCCGAAAACACTAGAGAGCCAGACAAACTTAAGTTTAAAAGATACAAACATATTCTGTTTATATTTCTACGGTACTCGAGTGGAAACAAGTACAAAACAGGGAACTGCTGGCTGCAATAGATATTCATTTTATACATAATTTTTCAGTATCTTATTAAATGTTACTAGGATTTATTAATGGTAAATTGATGTCGTTGTCGTCTTCCGTGGAGAAACAGAAAATGGTCTACTTTTGTTATAGCTAAACTTAAGATTTTGATCAGTGTTCAATTTTATTCTTGAACGGTCCTAGAAAACTCTCTATCTTATTAGTATGTTAATCATTCGTTGGTATAGGTGCCAATGAGACAACTCTCCATCAAAGTAACAATTTATAAAGGTAAACAATAGGTCAAGGTACGGTCTTCAACACAGAGCCTTGGCTTACACCGAACATCATGCTACAATGGGCCCCACAAAATACTAGCGTTACAACACATAAAAAAACAAATGTATATTACAATGTTATTAATCAGTTCTTTAACTAGTTAAAAGCCCTTCCAAAGGTTAAGCTAGCTGTAAATCTATATCAATCCACGATTTCCTTCGGACATGTCTTGAAACTAGTTCGGAATATGAAAGGTCATGAAAGTGTTCTTCGCCCATTATGTTAAGGATTGAAAAAAATCACTGATATTAAGTAAAGAGGAAAGTAGATTAAGTTCATTAAATCTTGTTTAGGATATATTCAGATACATACTATAGTTCATGCGACAATATGCTATTGTTTAAGCTCAGATTATATTTAGTGCTCACAAATGATATTGCGTGTGATCGATATAACTTTGTTAATGATTTTCGTAAATATATTGTGCTCTAAATGTAAATATATTATGCACACAAATTCACGTGGAGTGTACATGTGGTCGTTCAGAGAGATTTCGCGATAGTAATTTTAGAAAGTTTTATTCTGACATGAGGTTAGATTACCGGAATATTGTATCATTTCTCGCTAAAAATCATCAATTATAAATAGGATATTTGACACTTGACACGATATCCCGGAAGTTTCATGATAAAAACTACGTCTGAAAACTCTATTTCCTTCCAAATGCGAAGAAAGAAACATTTGAAATCAAATTGTATGTTTTTGTCATGCATGCACACAGACAATACTAATTATTGCTACATTATGATGTGGTACTTTAAAAATGTATACTTGAACTTGGATAAAACATTCATTTTTAGCCCTTTTTATTCATTTAGATTATAAAAGTTTCAGTAGAAGTTTAAGTTCTGCTAGACAAAATGTTTTGCTGTTGTTTTTGTCGACTTTTTAATGATTTCTGTTAAAAAAAAAATTATTTTGAGTGAAGATGAGGAATGCAACAAAATCTTCTTGTTAAGCATATTTTTTTTTCCAATTCAGAATTAAAACGAAGCTTCGGGGATATCGTTTCAAGTGTCAACTAAATTAAATCAAAATAAAACTTTTGAATATACATTGTATATCTTACGGTGTCTATATCATAACGTGTTGACTTTTCCTGCATCAGTAATCAAATTTGGAAATTTCAATTCATATAATAAAATGAGAATGGAAATGGGGAATGTGTTAAAGAGACAACAACCCGACCATGGTAAAAACAACAGCAGAAGGTCACCAACAGGTCTTCAATGTAGAGAAAAATTCCCGCACCCGGAGGCGTCCTTCAGCTGGACCCTAAACACATATATACTAGTTCAGTGATAATGAACGCCATACTTATTTCCAAATTGTATACAAGAAACTAAAATAATAATACACTAACAAATGCTCATAACTTGGGACAGGCGCAAACATGCGTCGGGGTTAAACATATTTATGAGATCTCAACCCTCCACCTTTAGTCAATGCCTCTAAGCAAACGAATAACAATACGCACATTAAAATTCGGTTCAAGAGAAGTCCGAGTCTGATTTTAGAAGATGTGACCAAAGAAAATAAACAAAATGACAATAATTCATAAATTACAATAAACTACTAGCAGTCATGCCAGCTCCAGACTTCAATTAAACTGACTAAAATATTAAAATTTCATCTTATGAACATGAGGCACAATCCTTCCCGTTAGGGGTTTAGTACCAAACAATCATTTCATATATGAGAAGAACATAACCCGTGTCATTTCAACAACTGTTTTTTTTTAATAAATGTGTTCCGATGCAAAGACCCTATAAGTGAATCAATATTAATGTCAAAATATGCAATCTTTAATGACCTGACAACAGTATCGTAAAAATATCCCTTCTTAATAAGTCTGTTCAAAGGTTTTGTTACTTTCTGAGGTGAATACTGACAACTTTGTGCTTTATAAAGAATATAAAATTGAGAATGGAAATGGGGAATGTGTCAAAGAGACAACAACCCGACCAAAATAAAAAAACACAACAGCAGAAGGTCACCAACAGGTCTTCAATGTAACGAGAAATTCCCGCACCCGGAGGCGTCCTTCAGCTGGCCCCTAAACAAATATATACTAGTTCAGTGATAATGAACGCCATACTAATTTCCAAACTGTACACAAGAAACTAAAATTTAAATAATACAAGACTAACAAAGGCCAGAGGCTCCTGACTTGGGACAGGCGCAAAAATGCGGCGGGGTGAACATGTTTGTGAGATATCAACCCTCCCCCTATACCTCTAACCAGTGTAGAAAAGTAAAAGCATAACAATACGCACATTAAAATTCAGTTCAAGAGAAGTCCGAGTCTGATGTCAGAAGATGTAACCAAAGAAAATAAACAAAATGACAATAATACATAAATAACAACAGACTACTAGCAGTTAACTGACATGCCAGCTCCAGACTTCAATTTAACTGACTGAAAGATTATGATTTCATCATATGAACATCAGGCACAATCCTTCCCGTAAGGGGTTTAGTATCATACCATCATAACATATATGAGAAGAACATAACCCGTGTCATGCCAACAACTGTTTTTAGAATAAATGTGTTTAGTTCCGACGCAAAGACCTAATCAGTGACTCAATATTAACGCCAAAATATGCAATCTTTAATGACTTGACAACAGTATCGTAATTATATCCCTTCTTAATAAGTCTATTCAAAGGTTTTGTAAGTTTATGAGGTGAATACTGACACCTTTGTGCTTTATAAAGAATATTTCCATAAAAAATTGGATGTGAAATACCTGAACGTATAAAAAGTCTGCATGTTGAGCTATATTTACGAATGATGTCTTTATACCGATGATAAAATTTAGTAAATGTTTTGACTAGTTTGTGATATCGAAAACCCTGGTGTAATAATTTTTCAGTTATACATAAATTTCTCTCGTTAAAATCTAAAACATTGTTACATACACGAGCGAATCGTACAAGTTGAGATATATAAACACCGTAAGATGGTGACAAGGGAATCCATTAAAAATCAAATGTCCAATACCTGAACGTATAAGAAGTCTGCATGTTAAGCTATATTTACGAATAATGTCCTTACACCGATGATAAAATTTAGTAAATGTTTTGACTAGTTTGTGATATCGAAAACCCTAGTGTTATAATTTTTCAGTAATACATGCATTTCTCTCGTTAGAATCTAAAACATTGTTACATACACAAGCGAATTGTGCAAGTTGAAATATATAAACACCGTCAGATCATGAAGATGGTGACATAAATTATCATAAATTTTAGTATTCAGCTTTCCGTTAGGGATATAGATATCAAGATCGAGGACAGGTCATTGGTCATTGTTATTATTAGCTTTATTTAAGGTAAGTTAATAAATGATTATATTGAAATAACTGAGGCAAAAAATTACCATCTCAATCTAAGAGTACCATCTCAATCTAAGAGTACCATTTCAATATAAGAGTACATCTCAATCTAAGATGACCATATCAATCTAAGATGACCAACTCAATCTAAGAGTACCATATCAATTTAAGAGAACCATCTCAATCTAAGAGGACCATCTCAATCTAAGAGGACCATCTCAATCTAAGAGGACCATCTGAAACTAAGAGGACCATCTCAATCTAAGAGGACCATCTCAATCTAAGAGGACCATCTCAATCTAAGAGTACCATATCAATATAAGAGCACCATCTCAATCTAAGAGGACAATTTCAATATAAGAGTACCATCTCAATCTAAGAGGACCATTTAAATCTAAGAGTACCATCTCAATATAAGACCACCATCTCAATCTAAGAGTACCATTTCAATATAAGAGGACCATCTCAATCTAAGAAGACAATTTCAGTATAAGAGTACCATCTCAATCTAAGATGACCGTCTCAATCTAAGATGACCAACTCAATCTAAAAGTACCATATTAATCTAAGATGACCATCTCAATCTAAGAGGACCATTTCAATATAAGAGGACCATCTCAATCTAAGAGGACCATCTCAATCTGAGAGGACCATCTCAAACTAAAAGGACCATCTCAATCTAAGAGGACCATCTCAATCTAAGAGGACAGTCTCAATCTAAGAGTACCATATCAATATAAGAGCACCATCTCAATCTAAGAGGACAATTTCAACATAAGAGTACCATCTCAATTTAAGAGTACCAATTAAATCTAAGAGTACCATCTCAATCTAAGATTACCATCTTTATCCAAGAGTACCATTGAAATCTAAATATACCATTGCAATCTAAGAGTACCATATCAATCTAAGATGACCAACACAATCTAAGAGTACCATCTCAATCTAAGAGGACCATCTCAATCTAAGAGTACCATTTCAAAATAAGAGGACCATCTCAATCTAAGAGGACAATTTCAATATAAGACTATCATCTCAATCTAAGAGGACCAGCTCAATCTAAGATGACCATTTAAATCTAAGAGGACCAGCTCAATCTAAGATGACCATTTAAATCTAAGAGTACCATCTCAATCTAAGATGACCATCTCAATACAAGAGTACCATTGAAATCTAAATGTACCATCTCAATCTAAGAGTATTATATCAATCTAAGATGACCAACTCAATCTAAGAGGACCATCTCAATCTAAGAGGAAAATTTCAATATAAGAGTACCATCTCAATCTAAGAGGATCATTTCAATATAAGAGTACCATTTAAATATAAGAGTACCATCTGGTCCGAGACCACATTTGTCGTCCCTTGATTTTCGTTGTACATGAATATAGTCCCTAGTGTTAACAGAGGGTTACTTGCCATTAATTTTAAAATTGTAAGTAGGGGGGTTAAATTACACTGTAAAACAATTTGGGTCCAGATTTTTAAAGGAAAGTAGTGATTTGGTCCAGGTGAAAAAGGTTGAAATATAGCACTTCGGAAGCTGTCAAAAGATTTCAAGACGCCCTAAAGATAACATTTTTCATATTTTGAGTTAGAGACGATGCAGTTTTCTATAATTTTGATATAATTTGTCCCAAAAGTAGTACAAGACACTGTAAAAGTTTCATTGAGAAAGCGCAGGTGGGATTTTTTTAATTTTCATTTATGTTCTAAAAGAAATGCACTACGAATTAATTGTGTTCTTGGACCATCTCAATCTAAGAGGACCGTCTCAATCTAAGAGTACCATTTAAATATAAGAGGACCATCTCAATCTAAGAGTACCATCTTAATCCAAGATGACCATTTCAATATAAGAGGACCATTCTTATCTTTCTTAAAAGGTCAAAATACAATAGTAGTGTCTAATCATACCAGGCAACAAGGGCTGCAAAGTTTCAAAAACGCTTTATAATACAGTAAAATCTATTTAAACCGAACCTCTTCAGGTTTTATTAGGTTCACAACGCACATAATTTGATATGACGGTGATTACAAACATGTTGGGTTTATATAGGTTTGCAGTTCATTCGGTTTAGTAAAAAAAACTGTACAAAAAATAATGTACACGAATATCTAATTATTTAAACATGAATGAATATACTCGAAATTATTCCATAGTCATTTATGTTGGTATAATATATGGAACAGAACCGACTCAATTACGCGCGACAATAGTTTCTGTTGATGTTGTTTTTTTTAAATCAAATGAATGCACAACAATTGTGGAATGTTTAAGCAACATGTATTTGTCAATTGACTTGCATTACAATTGTTTGGTTACTAGGCTACGAAGTATTTTCGTAAAGAGGTTCACAATGTCAGGTTGTTTTTCAAGCGGTTTATTCTCCTGACCGGTAAATGATTTTAGATTTAAACATTGGTTACTAATTGCAATTATGAATTGTACAAAAGATATATAATTTCCAGAAGAAGAAAATTGTCACTGAAATCAAACCCTCAATTATCAGTTCAAAAAAAATATTCAAATTGTCATCTATTTTCTTGTTAATTCGACCTGTTGATACTGTTTATAATGCTTTTTTGTCATTTTTTATTTATATGGATCCTGGCTGTATACCAGCTTTGATTATTTGTAATATCTTCAATTTTTCACTTATTCTTACAACATTTGTATAAACTTCAAGATTATAAAAAACCGGTTTTTTTCTAAAGTGAACATTGATTGGTTAAATATTTCTCAGTGTGTTTGAATTTGTTTGATAGCCTTTTGGTCATGACTGTTTGTCTCTAATATTTAATTAACTGTGCATTTGTATTCAGATCTTGCAGATCAAATGTATTCGTTCTTTGTGTAATCATACGTTTTTGATTGAGTTAAGTCTGCTAATTGATATTTTATCGTATGTTTTTATATGTTGTGATGTTATGCTATTGTTTCAGAAAAAGGGAGAAGGTTTGGGCCCATTAAAACGTTTAATCCCGCTGCAAATGTTTGCACCTGTCCTAAGTCAAGAATCTGATGTACAGTAGTTGTCGTTTGTTTATGTAATATATACGTGTTTCTCGTTTCTCGTTTTGTTTATATAGATTAGACCGTTGGTTTTCCCGTTTGAATGGTTTTACACTAGTAATTTTGGGGCCCTTTATAGCTTGTTGTTCGGTGTGAGCCAAGGCTCTGTGTTGAAGGCCGTACTTTAACCTATAATGGTTTAATTTTTAAATTGTTATTTGGATGGAGAGTTGTCTCATTGGCACTCACACCACATCTTCCTATATCTAATAATAAATGTTCCAGACTTTTGGGTTTATCATTTATATTCCCTGTGCTCTGTCAAAAGCTTTGATACTATCACAAGAACAACATTTGATATTTCTTTTCAAAACTTGTACTTCTTTTTATTTGAACACAAAAAGAAAATGCTTGCACTGCATTTGTGCATACAAGAAATATTAGTAAGCCGACCATAAACATGACAACTATTAGTAATTGTAGTGGGCCTTGGTGACTGAGTGGTCTAAGTAGTTACTACTTTCTTCACTAGCCAGTTAACATTGATAGGTGTGAGTTCGAACACCACTCGTGCAGGTTCAATCGACATGTTCGACTCGAATCTTAACTGACTAAAATTGTCAGTTTTCCTATCGGAGATCGGTTATTTTTGCCGGGTTCTCCAGCTTCCTTCAACAACTTGCTGCCTCGAAATGGCCAAAAGCGGAGCTTAGAAGTCGCGTTAAAACACTAAAAATCAATTCAAATCAGTAATTGTACACCAATATTGCTTTCAATTATCATGATTATTTTATGTGACGTGAGTACTTAGTCTATTTGTTTTGGTATTGTTTATCGATTATACCTGAAAGCATAGTTTTAAGATTTCCGAACATCACTTATAACGTTTTATATAAAATACTAGTGTATACCATTCAGCTAAACTAGAACTTTATCTGATAATCCATACTAGTATAAAACTTGTGAATAGTTTTCAAAAGTACCAGGATTATAATTTAGTACGCCAGACGCATGTTTAGTCTACATAAGACTCATCAATGACTCTCATTTCAAAATATTTATAAAGCCAAACAAGTACAAAGTTGAAGAGCATTGAGGATCCAAAGTGCTAGAAATAAGATGTTTATTCAATTAATCATTTTTGAAGTACATTAACTTAATACAGAAGTAATGTGGTTTTTTTTCTATAAGGCGGACATTTATACATTTTTTGTAATGATGAGTGAAGATGAGGAATGCAACAAAATCTTTTTGTTAAGCATATTGTTTCCAATTCAGAATTAAAACGAAGCTTCCTGCAATATCGTTTCAAGTGTCAACTAATTATTGATGATAATGTGGGATACGTTGGACGATTTAGCGTCAACTCAAAAATAAAACTTTATAAAAATAATGTTTCTAAAGTGAGACAATTTTCTTGTAACTAAACCTCATGTCAAAATATACGTTTGTTTAAGAATGAAAAACAATCTAAGAGGATCATCTCAATCTAGGATGACCATCTCAATCTAAGAGGACCATCTCAATCTAAGATGACCATCTCAATCTAAGACGACCATCTCAATCTAAGAGTATCATCTCAATCTAAGAGTACCATTTGAATCTAAGTGTACTATCTCAATCTAAGAGGACCATATCAATCTAAGAAGACAATTAAAATATAAGAGTACCATCTCAATCTAAAAGGACCATTTCAATCTAAGAGGACAATTTCAATATAAGAGTACCATCTCAATCTAAGAGGACCATTTCAATATAAGAGTACCATTTACATATAAGAGTTCCATCTCAATCTAAGAGTACCATTTAAATATAAAAGGATCATCTCAATATAAGAGTACCATCTCAATCCAAGATGTCCATTTCAATATAAGAGGACCATTTTAATCTTTCTTAAACAGTCAAAATACTATAGTAGTGTCGAATCATACCAGGCAACAAGGGCTGCAAAGTTTCAAAAACGCTTTATAATACAGTTAGATATATTTAAACCAAACCTCTTCAGCTTTTATTAGGTTCACAACGCACATAATTTGATATGACGGTGCTTACAAACATGTTGGGTTTATATAGGTTTGCAGTTCATTCGGTTTAGTCAGCTTTCACTGTACAAAAAAAAATGTACACGAATATTTAATTATTCTAAAAATGAATGAATATACTCGAAATTATTCCATAGTTATTTATGTTGGTATGATACATGTATATAGAACAGAACCGACTCAATTACGCGCGAACATAGTTTATGTTGATGTTGTTGCTGAAAATCAAATGAATGCACAACAATTGTGGAATGTTTAAGCAACAAGTATTTGTCAATTGACTTGCATTACAATTGTAAGGTTACTGAGCAACAAAGTATTTTCGTAAAAAGGTTCACAATGTCAGGTGTTTTTTTTTCAAGCGGTTTAGACTCCTGATCGGAAAATGGTTTAAGATTTAAACATAAGTGACTAATTGAAATTATGAATTGTACAAAAGATATATAATTTGCAGAAAAAAAATTGTCACTGAAATCAATACCCTCAATTTTCAGTTCAAAGAAAATATTTCTAATTGTCATCCAATAATACTTGTTCCAGATTTTTGGTTTTATCATTTATATTCCCTGTGATCTGTCAAGAGCTTTGATTCTCACAAGAACAACATTTGATATTTGTTAACACTGAGAGGTGTGAGTTCGAACACCACTCGTGCAGGTTCAATCACCATGTTCGACTCGAATCCTAACTGAATAGGATTGTCAGTTTTCCTATCGGAGATCGGTTGTTTTTTCGGGCTCTCCAGCTTCCTCCAACAACTAACTGCCTCGACATGGCCAAAAGCGGAGCTAAGAAGTCGCGTTAAAACATTAAAAATCAATTTAAATTATTAATTGTACACCAATATTGCTTTCAATTATCATGATTATTTGATGTGACGTGAGTACTCAGTCTATTTGTTTTGGTATTGTTTATCGATTATACCTAAAAGCAAAGTTTTAAGATTTCCGAACATTACTTAAAACGTTTTATATAGAATACTAGTGTATACCATTCAGCTAATTTGATATGTATTTGAAGATACATGCAATACCCGTTTGCATTGTAACCAATATCGTTCTTATGTAATAGAAAGGCAGATGACGGATACAGTTGTAAAATTAGCAAAAGTGGTTGTAAATAAACCCATCAAGTATTTCTTTACTTGGAAACAAAGGACGCATGACTAACACAATACGTCCTTGTTGAAACAGCGATAAATTCTGCACAATTATTTGCAAAGTGCAAATTTAACAAAATAAAGCAGGGGAAATCAATTCTGGTATATCACAACTGTACATTGTTGAAAACTCGTTAGTGACAAATCTCTATTACTCCTGATAGGGAGTGTACATAGATTCCACTACAACCCTCGTAGCTTTCGAGAGGTTCTTCGGATAATGAAGGAATTTACAAGGACATACTAATTTGATAATGTTCAGTGTGAAAAAAGTACACTAATTAACAAACTTCCATGTCTTTATAGGCATATTCTTTTAGAGACTAGTGACTGCGCGTCGGATTAACGGGTTGTCAGATTATTGGATTGTCGGACTATGAGGCAGTCGTTTTATACGACTGTCGGTTTTCAGAACTGTCGAATTATTGGATTATCAAATAATAAGTCTGACCCCGCATTGGCATATTAATAATGGCAACAGTAATATACCGCTGTGCGATATAAACAAATCAAATAAAATTATGAATTTAAAAAACAAATGAGTTGCAGAAGGAAATATTAACCCAAATATCAATACCCCCAATCATCTGAAAGTGTTTAAAATTTGTCATTCGAAAATGATAAATCAGCTTGATGTTTTCATCACTTCTATTTCCTATGCTCCGCTATGATACTCTCAGAAGAACAACATTACATATTATCATTTTGTTTGTGTACCTGTCTATATTAATCGATCTCTTCGTATTATATTCAATATTTTTTTTTAATTTTTCTAAATCACATAGCTAATTATATTTGCTAGTTAGAACAGACCAATCATCACTTAATACGCATCGTATAACGTAAGCATATAGTAACCACATACTATTTACAGCACGAACTATTGATAAAAATCATATTGAAATGATTTGTTTATTGGCAAGAATGAATATATCTATCATATTTATATTGATGATCACGATGTTCATTGCTGTAAAAGGTGAATCAAGATTGATCTCAGTACATCGTCAACCTGACTATGACAACAAGTACGAAGTAAAGAACGCCATTGCAGTCTACTATGATGTTAGATTTGTAGAATGCAGTGTAAAATGTATATCAGATACGCGTTGTTTATCATTATTTTACAACAACCTAACAAGAGCGTGTATTTTACACTCAGATCCCTTCACCTACTCCGTGATGTCCTTATCAGAGAAAGGGTGGAAATTCTACCTTTCACAAGAGCGTAAGTCTATATAAAATATATGTACTGTGTCAAACATTTAAAACTATGCGATTTGTCTTGCAACGGTTCGTCAGTGATTTATCTTCCTTGAATATCACTTTGGACTTTTTTACCTATCGTTTTGAATATGTAGAATGATATTGAAATTTTATATATTATATTCATCAAGACCTTTGTAGTCCAAATATTTTCAGGTGGGGTTCTAGGGAAAAGACATTTAATTTCTTTTAGATGGTTTGTTTTACATTACCATAGCTTTTCTTGTTTAGGATATGGCTTAATGTTCACGAACTTAAAATACCGGACAAGTACATTGAATGCATAACTTCTGTTCTTTAGAAAAATGTACAGGCCTCTGTTATCATGGTTATATAAACAAATAACAACATATCAGAGATATCCCTCCCCCTAAAACAAAAGCAAATGGTGAACCAGATTAGTAAAATTTCGATACATATATAATGCTCTGCTGTGTATATCTCTGTCTTTTATGTTGCATTTAATAGAAGAAAATATTAATGCTCTATGCTTTATCATATTGTGTTATGTATAGTCCTGTCTCAGTTATTTCATTTGATAGAGTGTAGCAATGTTCTAATACTTGCATCGGGTTGTGTTATATAGTCCTGTCTCAGCTATTTAAATTGGAAGATAGTAACATTGTTATAACACCTTTAGCATAGTGTGTTATGTATAGTACTGTCTCAGTGAATATACTTGATATATAGTAACTCTGTTCTAACACCTTTATCATGTTGTGTTATGTATAGTCCTGTCTCAGTTACAGTAACTGAAAGATAGTAACAATTTTATAATACTTAATAGTGTTGTGTTTTGTATAACTCTGTCTCAGTTATTTCACTTGATAGATCATAACAATGTTTACAAACTCATAACCAACTTAAAATGTCATTGTAACTCGAGTCTCTTTGATTGGTTAGCGATACGCAAGTTATATATTCCCACGTTAACAGTCCGTACAAATTTGTTTTAATTACAAATTCATCCTTTTTAACTAAGGAACCTGTTTGAATGAAATAGCATTTAAAATCTGTCAACTATTTTAAAATCGTTGTGACTTGAGCAAATTTACACTAACATTGTATATGTTTTTGTTCATAACAGTTTTGAGACTTTTTCGGCGATGAACATCTCACATATTCTTCTATTCTTGTTTATTGATAAACCTCTTTTAACGACAGAACTATTTTAGCTCTCAGTATTTTGTTCCATAATGCATTAATTACTATTATTGCATTATTTAACATTTTTCCAGGTTGTGGTCGCTGTTTGGTCAACTTCTATTACTACAGAGAACTGCACTTGTGTTATAAATTAGAACCGCCAACTCAAGCATCTAATATTGGTGAAGATTCTGTGTGTCCCGGAAGTGAGATCATGCGTATCGACTCTGATGAAAGACAGGATTATATTATTATTACAGGTACATGTAATAAAGTAAATGAAACTGAAAATGCATATATTCCCATACGTTAAATCCAGTTGATAACAATTACATTAAGAAGACACACATCAAAACTTTACCCGATAACGCACATGCGAAAACAACACTGTGCTTGATATTAATGGAAACACGGATCATACCGATAACGGAGTGAGCTCATGCGTATCGATTCCGATGAAAGACACGATTATATTAAGCCTTGTAACAGGTAAACTTAATATTATATATTTTAATGCGTCCAACGTTCTATTCTGGATGTTCTTTCATCAGAAATTATCTTAGTCGAATGTTTGAACATGTTGAAGGCAAAGGGTTTACCATACCGAAACAGTTACATAATATATATAAGAATGTTATCATAATTGTGTTTTGACTTTGCTTATATAAAAGGATATAGTAATGAACAAACATTATTAGGATGAAAAGAAAACGTATTTTTTTATACCAACAAATCATAAGATCAACATAATTATCCAGTCTCAATCATTCGCAATCAATTACTTAATCATTATAATTTTTTCACTACATGCAAAAAGATAATATATCAGTATTTTCGTTCCCATTATCTTTAAATCAGAGTCATCTAAGACACCCCTTTACCATCTTTATCTTTGAAACATTTCTGTCAGTGTCTCATACTTGATTCAAGTGGTACTGAGGTTTTGAGTTCGAACCCCGCTCGTGCGAGTGCTATCGATTCCAATCTTAATTGACTAGAATTATCAGTTTTCCTATCGGTGGTCGGTGGTTTTCTTTGGGCACTTCAGCTTCCTCTTCCAAAAAAATGGGCCGCCACGTATTAGACAAAAACGGTGCGTAAAAGCTGTGTTATAACACCAATAATAATAATATCAGTAAAATTGGCTAGTTAAGGACATTGATTTTGCAAACAGAATATCCAATGCTGTTTATCAGAGATCTTAAGCAATGCTTGTTAGATTATTCCCCATGGAAAAAAAATCTTAAGTCAGTCGGTCAAAAGCAGGCGGCATCAAATATTTTGGAATAATATCATTTAAATCATTCATCATCGATATTGATACAATTTATTTACTTTTTTGATTATTTATACTCCAGAGAACAAATTTCGTCGAGCGTTATCGTTAATAAATTATGTGTATCAGTGTTACAATCAAGGAAGGGTAAATACCTATGGTTTGCGATATTTGTAGTTGCGACTGTGTGAAGGGTTGACTTCACAACGGCAATTAGTATACTTCGATTTTCTCCTCCAACTCAACGAAGATCGGAGTGCAGCATATGTAACATGTGTAAAATTGATGTTTCCGCGGTAATGACATTTTGAACACTTATTTTACATCCATCAACTGAATTAAGTTCTGCATAGATTATACAATAATTTCTTAAGGATTTCTTTTCTTGAGTGTTAATAATTACAGGCTGACATTTATTTCAGCTGACATTGGAGAAGTGTATTTTCATGGAATATGTATACAAGGTAAACTGGTACGAGGAAAATGGACTTACAACGATGGATCTACAATGAAGTATTTCAGGTGGGAAAACAACAAAGAACCAATTGGATATTGTGACGTTATCACTATGATTCGGAGAAGTAAATACGTATGGAGGAGACAAACCCTTAGCAAAACATGTTCATATATGTGTGAATATCGATCACTGAATTAAAGTTGCTGACGTTATACAAGACAATGAAAAACCTTAGCTCTTTTTTAAGTTTAATTCTTCTATTTTTCTTTTTATCTTTTTAATATCAATCATGAAAATTAATTCAGAATAGGCTTATGTGTGAAATGTGTCTATAAATCCATACTCATATACAAACAAGCAAGCTGCTCGTATTGTTGATAAATCTTGTACGTGTATGGGTGCACATGCCACTACAAGATTACCGAGACTTGTATGTCTAATTACTCCTGCTACTTAATCATGCATGGAAAGCCACAAGCATAGTTGAGATTTGTTAAGCCATTGTTTAAATATACCCCATATAAGAACTTATATATTTTTATGTTTAAAAAATTCAAGTAATACAAGGACTGTGTGAATTATCTATTAAATAATCTTTTGAAAAAAATGTGTTAATTTTTCATAATACCTATAAACATTGCAGTTTTTATTTCACGATTTATTTTCCCTTGCTCCAATTTACTATCGAATCAACCGTTGACATAACGTAACTAAGAAATGAGCCCTCTTGCTTACCTGTTTATATTCACCTGTGTAAGAATAACGTAATATATTAAAAGAACAAGAAAAGCACCTATACCAAAACTTCATTTTACAAATATATTTTCTAAAATTGCAGCAGGGAATTATTTGGTCAACCTTGAATTTGAGAAATGTGTTGGGCATCATGTTTGTATCGACGTTAATCCTTACCGAACTATGTTAGACATTCCATGACTTTGCTGACGTAGCTATCTGCCATATGTAGAACATTTGCCTCATTTGTCTCATTAAAGATCAATTGTCCTTCAATTAACCTTTATTTTTTGTATGCAAGTTTTTGTGTGTGTGTGTTACATTTTAACGTTGCGTCGGTTTTTTTTTCTTATTTTTGAGTGTAAATTCACATTGTTACAAGACGTGTCACAGTACTTGTCTATCCCAAATTCATGTATTTGGTTTTGATGTTATATTTGTTACTCTAGTGGAATTTTGTCTGATGCTTAGTCCGTTTGTGTGTATGTGTTCCATTTCAGTGTTGTGTCGTTGTTCTCCTCTTATTTGGATGTTTAATGTGTTTCCCTCAGTTTTAGTTTGTAACCCCGATTTTGTTTTTTGTCCATGGATTGATGAGTTTTGAACAGCGGTATACTACTGTTGCCTTTATTTCTGATTTGTTCTGGGGGTTTTTAACTTACAAACCTGTTCATGTACTTTTCATTGTTCTTTAATATAATTGTTACGCTAAACATTTAATTAAGATACCTGGAGCGATCTAATTTCATAAAGACTACCTTTTGTTATCGTATTGTACCTCGATCATATTTACTAGTTGTACGTCTTTCAGTTGCAGGGTCACTTTACTTAAAGTTTATCATATATGACTAATTAGACACGCCCTTTTAAAATTAAGAGGTACATTAAAGGATAGGATAAAAACAGACAGCGAAATACCATAAATCACAATTTCATAGGTTAAAAGTGCTTTTATTACTTTATCTGGTGATCGAAAAACGGCTCAATGACTATAAAACTATGTGTGATTTATTGCCCGATAATCACCTGAGTAGTTAATGATAATAAAAATAATTGACAACCGATTTTTTAACAAAAAATTTTTTTTTTACACAGGAACATATATGAGCGTCTGTAAGGATTTTTTTTTTTTTTTGTATTCTTTAACATTCATAGCAATTTTATTTGTAATTCTTAAAGACTAGCGCTTGTTCTGCAAAGGTCTTCAAATAAACTTATTAATATATATTATATTTTCTTTATTCTGTACTTCATTTGTTTCGATAATAAGCATTTGTATCACCTAATTATTATAAAACTGCTCTATAATTATTATTTCTCCTAGAAAGTAATTTTTCTATATATTTCGCATGTTTTTCTTTATTTATTTTTGATAACTATTATTCTCTATTTTGTATAATCAACCCACATCCTTATATTAAGACATTTCTGTATTGCTTTAACTGCTAAAACTTGCAATTTTAATCATTCTAAATATGTTTGATTTCTTACCTTGTCTGTACGTTGTATATTTACTATATGGAATAAACTATACTATATGTTCACTAAATAATGAGCGTTTAAGAGATATGCGCCAAATATAATTAAACGAATACAAAAGAAAAAAAACCATCTGATTAAAATATTAACTTGATTGATATAATATAAATAAACAAGAACACATAACTGCCTCCATACCATCATTCATGTCTGTATGCCTGAATATACGTCAGAAGATTCTGGGAAAACAGATAAACATTGTCCTATCTACATTTGAAGCCGCATTTAGCTGAAATGGGTTATTGTATGAGGTGTATAAGCTGAAAAAAAAACCCAGAATTGGAGTATTCTACTACTTTGCACGCCCAAAAAAATGTTTAAATCTATCACATAAACCGATGGTGATTCTGTCATTTGCGACTATTTTTTTGAATACTCAACACATTTTATCAAAGTAACAAAATCAAAATAATCGAAGCATCGTTGACCTCTGCTTGCGATAAACACCTTGGTTCAAATGCCTTTGAAATAACAAAAACAAACTTATATATAAACCGCTATGCATCAACGTTTTAAATGTCGAATAAAAGAAAGTTTACGGCACAATTAATATTAAGGTTCAACAAACATGACTAAAGTCAAAATATAAAACACTAAATATAAACATTATAAATACCTAAACTTTGCATGTATTTTTAAACCTTAACGAATAAAGTCATAAACTATGAGAACATATGTTCATTAAAACATACTAAACATATACACACTGTGTAAATTGTAAATAAACTTGAAATCATTATGTGTTGGCAAAACCAGTTCTTTACATCCGGAGGTCTGCTGGATGACTTAATTTATTTAAAATTAGTATGGACTGTTACATGGAATGCAGTACAAGCTAATGGTGATTTTTCATAAAATGTATTGATTTGCGAGTATACGTTTATTTCATGAATCCAGGTAAACGAATAGCTAAGGTAAAAAACAGAAAATGGACAAATATGCCATTGAAACATATGTATGTGACAAAACAACATTGACTTGTACTACATTACAAGTAACAGTATTTGTCCATACCAATTTTGTTCAAATAAAGTTGTCTTGCAGGTTACAGATCTTTTTGAAACAATTAAGTGTTAGGACACCACATAACAATTTCAAATTTATTTACAATTTACACAGTGTGAATATGTTAAACATGTTCATGAAATGTCCTATATTTTGACTTAAGTGGACCTTAAATAAGCGTTTTTCGGTAATTAACAAGGTCAATTATAAGTGACAAATGGCGCATTTAGTTATGATTACACGAACAAAGTGAACAACTGATGACCTGTAAGCACGTGGCAAGAATCGCAACTAATAAAGCACTTCTGGTGCAAATATAAAATTTCAATTCTAGTCATCCATGCTGAAGTTTGTAAGCACATGCTATTGTATTGGCTTAACCGACTATTGACATAAATCGAGTGTAACCTTGGTTATTGTAATGACATGTCAATTACCGGTCAGTATTTTCGACATCAGTTTTAAAACGACAACTGGACAATTCCTTTAAAAGTAAACCAAATGATGTCAAGGCAATACTAACTTAATTGTATACAAATAATTAAGCTAAGGCATCCTAATTTATTTACAAAACAATACAAAAATTTCACGATATTTTATTATCAGATAAATCACTTTATGTAGACAGTGCATATTAAAACATTTACAAATCAATAAACATATGACAATCAATATACTGTACTATAAGGTAAATGGATCGACATCCGCACACCCGATCTCCCGCGGACAACAGTGGGTGTGGATTCTCCACTTTATCGTAAACCCGTCGTTTGGCGTAGACTAAAGATGTCCACCAAATGCACACGACATACCGTTGACAAGTGGACACATGGGCGAGCGTGGATTGAAATTACCAACCAATGCACACGCCCACCTTGGGTGCGTGGAAATGAACAAATACACGTGGGCTGTAGTGTAAACGAAGGGCGAAAACCCAAGGCAGACAGTCAAACATAAACTAAAAGAGACAAACATATTCGGTCTATATGTCTACGGTACTCGAGTTGAAACAAGTACAAAACAGGGAAATGCTGGCTGCAATAGATATTTATTTTATACATAATTTTTCAGTATCTTATTAAATGTTACTGGGATTTATTAATGGTAAATTAATGTCGTTGTCGTCTTCCGTGGAGAAACAGAAAAGGGGCTACTTTTGTAATAGCTTAACCTACGATCAATGTGTAAATCATTCATTGATATGAGTGCCAATGAGACAAATCTATATCGAAGTAACAATTTATAAAGGTAAACAATAGGTCAAGGTACGGCCTTCAACACGGAGCCTTGGCTTACACCGAACATCAAGCTACAAAGGGCCCCACATAATACTAGTGTTAAACCATTCAAACGTAAAAACTAAAGTCTTGTCTATATAAAAACGAGAAAGAGCAACACGTATGAACTACATAAACAGACGACAGGTGCGAACATTTGCACCGGGATTAAACATTTTAAAGGTACCAAACCTTCCCCTTTTTCTGAATAGTATAAAATCACACAACATAGAAAAATTTTAATAGTTTTGAGAATATCATCACTTTTGAAAAATAAAAACGGCGTCATGTTTCACACAGGTACATTGTACATAAACATACTGTTGTTGTTCAGTTTACTTCTTCGTCAGTGTGTATAAAATCTTCCGTTCTGGAATAGCAGGAAATTTCTTTAATATCAATATTACTAATTTTACACTTGGTACATATGGGGTGCTATCAACAATAAAACTATATAATTATTGCTAGGTTTAACATCCCGGACAAGGTGCAAGTACAGTTTGTATGAGAAATGAAATAATTATTGATGTTCATAGTACGAAGAATTGAAAATTTGTGGTAATTCCAAATAATCAAAGCTGCTATATAGAAAAGATCCATGTTATCGTTGAATAATAACAAAGCATTATAAATAGTAAAACATAGGTTACACGTAATTGACGTCACAACCGAAATTGCAATGTTAGATGAATTTTAAATAACGCTGGTACTCAAAAATGAAAATTTTTGTTGTTGTCACTCCCTAAATAATTAAATAAAAATTCACAGATGTACGTTTCAATGTTTTTTTTTAATTGTTAAACTGTCGATTTAATATAGCGTTTTTGCTCCTTCAAATCAAAATGGAGACATTTCGAGAATGTATTATACATGTAGGTTCGCTTCGAAGTACAAAAGTTCAAAATACTCTAATTGGAATCGAAATAGTTCTATCATTCAATGATCTTTGCTCTTTTTTAAATGGATAGGGATTATATTTATTAACATTTTATACCTCGACACTCTGTATTAGGATATCAACAAATGTTATAATTACCCATGTTAGAATTTAAATAGAGCATGGCAAGAACGAATTAGTTTTAAGTTGAATTGAAAAAACCAAGACATTCAAAATCAGAATAAATATCACCATTATTTTTATAATCTAGT
This sequence comes from Mytilus trossulus, assembly GCF_036588685.1. Lineage (NCBI taxonomy): Eukaryota > Metazoa > Mollusca > Bivalvia > Mytilida > Mytilidae > Mytilus > Mytilus trossulus. The sequence goes on from NW_026963310.1 coordinate 2,856,216, forward strand.
AAATTGAATATAATCCTCACAAGATAAATTATAAAATGATTTTGGCATATGTATAACGCACATCATCATCATCATTGTCATAATCTTACTAATTTCTGTCGGTCTGTTTTCGCTTCTTTTTTCTTCTTCTATAGTTTGAAAATTTGTATGTTGTTAAAAAATAATATATCGAATGCTCCATTTAATTTCTGTTGTTATACATTGTATTTTAAAGATAAAGTTGAGAATATAAATGGGGAATATGTCAGAGAGACCAAAATGCAAGTACTAGCCGAAGGCCACCAAAGTGTCTTCAATGCCGCGAGGAAATCCCACAACCAGGAAGTAAAGCTCAGCTGGCCCAGAAATAAAATTAATATATATTACAATGTTATAAATCAGTTCTTTAACTAGTAAAAAGCCCTTACAAAGGTTGAGATAGCTGTTCAACAATATCAATCCACGATTTCCTTCGGACAATTCTCGAAATTAATTCGGAATATGATGGGGTCATGAAAGTGTTCTTCGCCCATTATGTTAAGGATTAAAAAAAATTACTGATATTAATTAAAGAGGAAAGTAGATTAAGTTCATTGAATCTTGTTTAGGATATATGAAGATACATACTATAGTTCATGCGACAATATGCTATTGTTTGAGCTCAGATTATATTTAGTGCTGATAAATGATATTCTGTGTGATCGATATAAAGTTGTTAATGATTTTCGAAATATATTGTGCTCTAAATGTTGATATATTATGCACACAAATTCACGTGGAGTGTACATGCGGTCGTTCAGAAAGATTTCTTCTCGATAGAAATTTTAGAAAGTTTTTATTTTGACATGAGGTTAGATTACAGGAATATTGTATCATTGCACGCTAATAATCATCAATAATAAATAGGGTTATTGTATTTGACACGATATCCCGGAAGTTTCATTTTAATCTGCATCTGAAAACTCTATTTCCATCAAAACGTTAAGAAAGAAACATTTGAATTCAAATTATATGTTTTCGTCAAATAGACAATACTTAATTATTGCTACATTATGATGTGGTTCTTTAAAAATGTATACTTGAACTTTTTTAAAAACATTTATTTTTAGCCCATTTTTATTCATTTAGATTATTAAAGTTGCAGTTTAAGTTTAAGTTTCTGCCGGACAAAATGTTTTGCTGTTGTTTTGGTCGACTTTATAATGATTTCTGAATCAATTCATTAGGTTTCATGAAAAGTATATCAAGTTTAGAATAAGTTGATAACAGACAACACAGGCATTGGGTTCGTTCAGCAATTGATAGTTTTGCTCAAACCTTGATCGGATATTCTTTAACGGTCTATCAACTTACGAAGGCTTTCGTAAAACTAACCAAAGCCTGATTTCCATTTTACCATTTGGAAATGGAAAATACGTTATTAGAACGCTGAAATAATTTTTTTGTAGAATTTATACAGATGGATGTTTATTGAGTTTTTCCATGCACTGTGAATCATAAAAGTGCAGGAACAGGTTCGCCATTATTAGAAATACATAAAACATATCGGTCCATTTTATTTCAGTATTGTACACAAACATTGTCCAGAAGACAATATACACCTCCAGTCATTTCAACACCCCTCAAGTAAGTATTTATGTCATGCTGAACTTTCTAATTAGAGTAGCAGGCTTTATATGAGTTCCGGCAAATAAAAATGTAATAAGATCTTTCAAACGACCATTAAGTTTATAGGGCATGGTTAGCTTGATAATACAAAGTCCACCGTTATACATTTTTTTTTTAATTTATTTTCCAATGGAAGTATGACCTTTAAAGAGGCAACGAAAATTATTCAGTTTTTGTTTGTGAAAGAACATGACAGAAGATTTACAAAATTAGTCTAAGCCTCATTATGTGTACTTCTATAGTGGTACAACTAGACTATTTGAAGATGATTAAATTTGTGTAACTTTTATTCAATTCAATTCAAATTTCAATTACCATACCACTTCAATGTACATATGTATAGTTTGTGACACAACATAACAAAATCAACAATAAACAATAACAAAAGACCATTTAAACGCATATTACAAGTAATATTACAAAAATACCCTTTTTTCAGTTGTATAGACTGTTTTAAGATCGAATCACACATTAAAGATAACCTTTGTTGTATTTGGTAAAAGTTTTTTTTTTAATTTTGGGTTATAAAATACTCTTCAAGTTTGTACTTATTTGGCTTTCTTAATATTTGGATCTGAGGGTCAATGGTGAGTCTTATGTAGAGGAAACGCACGTCTGGCGTATTAAATCATAAATCTGGTACTTTTGATAACTATTGTTTAAGATAATATAAACAAGTTTGATACGACTGTAGTTAAAAAATACTACGATATTACATATTTAGTTCAAAGCGGAAAACACTAATGAAAAATAATTGTTAACATGTCAAGTCGTTTAAAAATCTCGTATTTAATAGAATATCATGATTGCACTTACTAGACCTAGCTTAACATGCATTATTCTAATACTGTTTTGATTTAATAAAACACAACATTACAAATTAAATATTTTACATTTTCAATGCTCTGTTTATAACTGTGATATACCGTTTCATTAATACACATCTGTAATTACATGTCACTAACCAAAAAATCCTAGATTTGATGAATTTTAAAGAACAAAAACAAACTAGATTTTTCAATCATACAAAATATACCAATAATAAGCGAAAGCAATATGACAAATGATTTGCATTATAAAAGAAAATATTCAGACCTTATACACACATGAAATTAATAAATGCAATGTACCTAACTATCTTGTTTGTTACTATTTAACATAATTTTTACATTTTATTAAATTCTGAGAATGTGAATTTAGTTATTATATATCATGTATATGCAACAATTATGAAAATTACCTCTTTTTTTACATTATATACAAACATATAAAAACAACTTGTTTATACCTATACATTTCTACAGGGACAATAAAGAAGGTCAAAACCGTTTATGTACTATATAATAAATGTTCTCTGACCAAAACCGACAAGTTTTTTTTAACTTGATAACACTTCGAATTGAAAATGAATTTTCAAAATCACATACGCTGTACGTAATGTTTTTACAGCGGAAATTTAGTCATACTTTTGCATAATAAACAAATAGCTTCTTATCTGTGAAGTCTCATAACTGTTTTATTCACAAATTTCATAAATATCATCCGGATCTGAATCTGCCTCATTTGTTGTTGCATCCTTTAAATCCTTGTTTTTCTTATAAGCGGCATTATTGAATGCTTGTGATGGTTGATCGGATTCTTGATAGATGTAAACCTCGTCCCTGTAAAAGATAGTATGATCGAAGATCAAAACAACCTTCGTGAATAGTTTCTTACATGTAGTATGTAGACATGTGAAATGTAAGAAAAGACCATTATTTGTTTTAATAAATAAAAATTATAACAAATGGAAGAAATCAAAATCAAACAAAACTTGGTAGGTCATCCACAATCCAACAGATTTTCAACAACTGTAGGTTATAAACCATCATCTTGAAACCTGAACAGCAATAGATACTGCCTAAGAATATAGGTTTTTAGCATATAAATAACATCAAATGGTTAATAATTTAAATACTAAAAATATGTATTCACGCAGATTTTCTGCAATTGTTGTGTGAAAGACAAGCTTTTACTAGTAAACAAATATTAGTCTGATTCGACCAACTCACAGACTAATCTATTGTAGTATTAACTTATTCAATTAAGCTAAAGACTAAATAATACAACGTATATGTAATATAAACATAACTTACCCATTCCCTTTGGTAGGTATTCCTGCAAAAATAGACATCACATGGTCAAACACATGGTAACATATACTAATAAAACCACAAATTAAATTGCAACAAACATATTGATTTCAAAAGCTGACTGGCAATCTAACAAAACATTAATTCCGTGATAAATCAGTATGATGCATTCCAAGCTTAATCCTTAGGATATTTGGCCTGCAGAAGAGGGTGTGGATAATTTGCTAAATTTTTCTTGATATAATCTGCTGAAGGATTTTCATCAGCACCGAAATCAGATTTATGTACAGATAGTTATCAAAAGTACCAGGATTATAATTTTATACGCCAGACGCGCGTTTCGTCTACATAAGACTCATCAGTGACGCTCATATCGAAATAGTTAAAAAGCCAAATAAATACAAAGTTGAGGAGCATTGAGGATCCAAAATTCCAAAAAGTTGTGCCAAATACGGCTAACGTAATCTACTCCTGGGGTAAGAAAATCCTTAGTTTTTCGAAAAATTCAAAGTTTTGTAAACAGAAAATTTATAAAAATGACTATATACTCCAGAATTATCCTTTTCTAAAAAAATGAATCTGCAGTTTACTTATAAGCCATTTTGACTGTTTTATGTAACAAAAAAACTTGTTGCAATAAACAATAATAAAATCAAAGATATTTGAATTATAATCAATAACTAAAAGTAACACTTCGTCTTAGAAATGCATCTGGTTTGTCAAGTAAAAAAAAAACGATCATTAACTGTTCTTTCAAAGACCTCAACGTATTTTCTTTCGTTTTTTTCTGTTACACTTTCACACTTAATCTGACAATGCTGTCATTGTTTGAGTCTCGACTCATAAGTATAGAGACATCTACAAATTGTAACTAGCTTTACAACGTTGGTATTATAACTTCATGTGTGCATGACGATATAAAATACGAAATTCCGGACCTTTTGTTTTATCAAAGTTGGCCTTAATTGAAACAAAATGACTTTACTGGTCGTCCATTTCCTAATATGACGTCAGCTTGACGCATATTTATTTCGAATGTTGAAATTATTCTCTTATTTCACAAAAACAAAAACAAAAAACATTACTATAACAAATAACATAATCATTTTACTGATAATTGGAATTCTAAAATTTATTATGATGTGTAATGTTTGGAAAACAGTTTTTCCCTAAAAGATGTTACTATTCATTACTTATCAGACTGTATACAAATCATGCAGTATATGAGCTTAAAATTGCTGAATTGAGTAATACACTACAAATATACCTTCTTTTGGTGTTTCCTTTCGAGCACACATATGTATGTAGATCAATACAAAAGCTACCGATACCAGTATGCTTCCGACAGATACTCCAGAAACAATGGCAGCTAACTCCGAGCGTGTCTCTATACCTAATGAGAAATAAAAATAACTCAATCATTGTACATTATTTCAATTTTTATAAAAAGAAAGTTATTAATTGTGCTACCTATTTAACACAACAGCGTTAAGACACATGAACAATGTATATCGTATAATTTTAGAATCAATATAATTCATGCCAGCCATCTATGGGAAAATTCTATTTGGCTAAAGACCAACTAAAAATGATAGCAAATATATGGCTGCCGTAAACTATTTCAATGACAGTCATTGGAAAGTGTTCTAAAAATGGTTTAACATCATGTTGGATGCTGTGTTTTTAAATCATATGATTTTGTTTAAAAACTTGATAATCAGAAAGTATAAACAAAAGAACTGAAAACTCTAAAGCAATAAAAAAAATGGTCTTTCAAAATTTTTTTGAGTTATAAACCTTTACAAAATTGTTCATACGTTTAATGTCGATACCTTTTTCTGCCAAAAAAAACTATACAAACATTAAATAAAAAAAAAATGCTTTATAAAAAATATATCACAATACAATGAAAGAAGAAGCGTTGTCAAGCCTAATTTTGATTATACTGCATGGATAAAACCCGAATATTCCGAATATCTGGCCGAAACAAATGAAAAAAAAAACCAAGCTAATATACTGAAAGGCATGTCTTGTACTAACAGCTTGAAATACAACAACAGCTACATACACGACCAAACAGTAAAAACAGAATTTAAAAGTATGATTCTTACAAGCAATAGGAACAATCCAAAATAGATATCTGTCCAAATACATAATCTTAGAAAGATACATTATATGATTGATAAAAGATTACATTGCTAAGTTCATATTCACCTGAACAAGATAATGTGTTACAAAGTTTGACGCCTGTATCAGTTCCGTTGCAATATAAACCACCATTAAACGGAGACTGACTGGTGCAATTACGTGATCTTTCTTTTAAACCGCCATTGCAAGGCTTGCTACAATCTGTCCAAGTCATCCATGGTGACCATTCGCCAACAACAACTGCAAATCAATTTACAAATATATCTAGTAAGCAAAATGCAAACATATGGTTAGTTTAAATAACATTTAAGCTTATATAAATTAACAGTGGTATGATTGCCAATGAAACAACTATAATTCCGAGTTCAAACAAAGCGGATGAAGAGGCTATACCAAAGGGGAAATTCCATGCGAATTTTATGGCTGCAAAAGACTCCGTTATGAAACATATGAACATTGTGACATACATGAATAGAGAATTTGATGATCTAACTTATTAGAGAGAATAAAATAATTTGTATTCTACGATGAGTATATCATGTACAGCATGCTGCAATTGCTTGTTTTGTATCACCTTGTTGTTTTACCTGGACAAGAAACAGTTTTGCATTTTGTTGTTTGCGATGGAGACCCATAACAATATGCACCTCTAGATTGAGGTAAAGGATTGTTGCATTGGCGTATCCTGGTCCGAAACCCAACCCCACAGCTACTGCTACATGATGTCCATTGTTGCCATGTGGACCATCTACCATTAACTTTAAAAAAAAGCATAGAATTATAAACATGATGTATAAGTTAAAATAAAAAAAATAGTGGTGTGTCAATACCAAAAATGTAATCATTAAATATGTTTACTTTACAATAACTAAATTATGTTGTTTGATCTTGTATAACTTAAAACCAATCTATTTATTAAACAGTTGATAAGATTGTCGTTTTTATTAAAAAAAAAAGAAAAGAAGTAAGTGAGTTAATACTGGTGGTATAAGATGTATGAAACTATTTTGATTCTTACATATTAGGATTCTTTACGTCCATCAGACAACGCCCATCAATACACACGGCTGGTATAGTACTGTGAGTTTAATCTTTATCATGGGATACCACATTTCGTGGTTTAAAAGGATGCATGTAAGCTGCACTTTTGGTGTTTAACGAAATATAACAATTGCTGTTCAATTCCAGATTGTTAAAGATCTTCTTGCCCATGTAGGTTTGAGTACATGATTACGGAAATATAAACCCACGCAATATGAACTAGATATACATTTTGTTTGAACAAATTCAGACCGGATTTAAGCATTTCATCTTTTGCTAATCTTAATTGTACCATGGTTAACCTTTTACTTTTCATGGTGAATAAACATTGTCTGATGAAAATCAGATTTCCGGTGATGTATGCGATAATCATGTGATTATTTGTTTTTTATAATTCTCATAGAATTTCATTTCGGTCTTGAATTTTATTTCATATTACTAATTCCACAATTCAAAGCACGTCTGCATTATTTTCTTATATGTTTCCGTTAGGTGAGACCTTTGATAAAGTTGATAAAAAGTGTGAAACAACTTAAATGTTTACTCTGCATTTTACTTCAATCGAGATAATTTTGAAGTATAAATGAACAGTTTATTTCCTAAAATTTGTTTTAATGAAACACTCTATAAATTTTGTCAGTAATTAAACACGATGAAGTAAGTGAAAATTAACACCTTAGATGTTGCAATTTACTGCAAATCATTATAAGACAATAACTGATCAATACCACGAATATTCAAAAATTCGTAAATTCATCTAATTCGTCAATAAATTTCTGTTCTATCAGAAATAGAAATTATCACAATTTCATTAGATCCAATGTAAAATTTACAAATTCTGCAATAATACGTATTCTCTAACAGTAAAATAAGACTTGTTTAGAAATTGCTCGTATGTACCTGGACAAGGGATATTATTGCATGTTCTTGTCTCCAGTGTGTTTCCATGACAGCATGACCCTCTATATTTAGGCGATGGACTATTACATGCGTGTGATCTTGTTTGAACCCCTCCATTACAAGTTATGCTGCATGTAGTCCATTGTGCCCAAGACGACCACCCACCATTTACTTAAAAAACAAATCAAAGAAACAATGGTTAAAACATATTTGTTTTGACATTGCTAAAAGGTATAAACGTGTCAAAATTATCCGATATCTTAAAACAAATCACTACAACTAAGTCTGAACTTCAAATTGTGGATAATCATAACAACAAAAGTGTATAAAAATATGTCCCTTTGTCAAGATGTGCTTGGAAAATATTTGTATACGGGTTAAATACTTCAATCTACAGTTTTTCGCATTTGAAAGAATAATTTAAACAAGTGAAGTATTATAGATATTGTGATAAGAATTAACAGGTGAAATTTCTCTTAAGGTTTTGTCATTTTTTAAATACTCACGATAAACGCAAGAACCAAACGTTTGCTTCACTAGTTTTATCAAATTAGGAAATGGTTCACCTCTTTTGTTTGTTTGTTTTTGGATTTCAACCTAAAAGGCATATTTTGAAAATTCTTAAGTCGAATTCCACATTTATGCATGTCATTGTAACGGAGAATGCTCAGACCTGGATAAAGATTGCTGCAAAAAACTCCTACATCTTCACTGTGACTACAGTCATGTTCTTTCCATGGTTTACTCGGACAACCGTACAGTCTACTTTCACTTCCTGTGCACTCCAAATCATCCAGCATTATGGTTCCAGATCCAGCTTCCACCAAGCTTCCTAATGAAACACCACCACTAATGAAAAAAAAGAACAAACAATGCATATACATGTACATTTCCCTTTACATAGACTTTTACACTTACAATTTGATTAAAAAGATAGATAAATAGAACAATCGATCAAAATGAATTTCTGCCATAAGTGTAATTATATAACAAAATATACATAACGTGTTTATCCGACCCAATGCAACCGTCATAAAAACATTATGTTATGCCTTGATGCAAAGTTTATTAGAATTATTTACTCTCTGGCTTGTTTTTTTCATGGAACAGAACTATTCCTCTGAAAATATTAACTCAATACGAGGATAATAAACATCTTCAAATAGTCGTTTTGAATGGGTACAACAGTATGAACGATTTATATTATACATCTAACTATATTTTAATTCCATTCAATCCATGTCTAGTGAGACATTTGTATTTACCTGAATCCCAGTTGTTTACATGCTACTGTGGCGGCGTTGTCATCAAATTTATCATCACATACTGTGCCCCATTCATAATTGTTGTAAATTTCTAACCTGTAAGAATTTGTCAATCTGACATCACCTTAAAGTATAAATTATATTAATCTTTTAATTACTTGTCTTTCGTTAGCAAGTTACCTGTCATTGGTATAACTGAATGTTTGATGTATGTGTATGAACTTTTTTGTGTTGTAATTAATGTGATAAGACGTCGTGAGGTAAACTAAATTTAAGACAGTAAAAATACCGATGGACGTCCTTAAAGCTTCACATTCAATACAGTTATCTCTTAAGTATGTGTCTCACTGGTTGGATTACATACCGAATTTAGTATAAACATAAATGTCATAAGATTAGTTTGAAAATTCAAGGGCACGGAGAAAATTCCGTGCTGTTTTCAAAGATCAAATAAGTTTATTTCATCATATTTGTCCATCTACCGCAAATTTATCTTAACACGCATTTTGAAATCGCACATTATTTCCAAGTTTGAAGAGACATTTGATTTGTATATTTATAACAAGTATAAGATATGTCGTCAGGTAAACGATGTATCTCTAACACAACAATACAGTTATTACTAGTGATAAGCTAAAACTTATTAATGAAATATATGAACCCTTATTCAAGTACCACCTAGTTTTCAATTATACGTTTATATGCATCGAACGGTCTGACAAATTACAATTTGTTAAAGCACTTCGATTCCTACAAGGGACCTGCAATGCACAGAAACATGCTTGATTTACCTTTTTGACATACATTAGGGTATTATTTCTTAAAAATAAAATCTCAAAAATAATGTGTTACTTTTGTCGTTGCGTTTGTTTAAATGTAAAAAAATTAAATCATATCAGGTATTAAGATTAATATGATTTCAGGCTTTGATTTAACAGAAAGTTTCTGTTTTTAAATAGTACATGTAGTCCCAACCAACGCCTATTCATATTACATGAAATTAAAATGATAGTTGATACGAACACAACTGATACGAGATAAATTATAAAACTCACCATTGATTAGTGCTTCAATTACAAGTACATCGAAAAAGACAGCAACGACAATCAGTAATATCATTTTTCTGAAATTCATTACAATATTATAGTAAAACACTGCAGGATACATAAGTACAGAGTCACATATAACGAATATCACCAAAACCAGACTACCCAACAAAATACCATTCATAAAGACAAATAAAAGAATGATATTTAAAAGTTACGATAAAAAACGTCAGTGCCAAATATATATCCTTATTGATCATAATTATTTGGTTTCGTATACATTGTTCTCTTTTAAATACAGGACTTGAAACGTCTCGTGTGAATAAATTTCAAAAAGTCCGCCTTATAAAAAACAAAAGATATGTTTGATTTGTTATAACAAATTTCTTGGTTAGTCAAATGTGTATTCATCTGAATCATAATCGTACATTATATGAAATACAAGTCTTATTAATTTTTTCTGTTAGAGAATACATTGTATACTTTTACCTTTTTTGTGATTTATTTCTTTTGAAATTTAAACACAGTATTGATGTTTGCATTAACAAAAATCAGTCGAGGTAAAAACACTGCTTTGAACATAAATGTTACATGGATGTAAAACAATGTGCCAATCTCAGAAACGATTCCGAATACAATTTATGCAATTGGGTATCGTTTGTATTTCCACAATTATTTGATTTTCAATCTAATCCGAAATAAGAAAGAAGCGCTCCCTTTATTTGTTGACGATAACTGAATCGGTTGTTTTGCTTCTCTTTTACAGATTAATGAATTATTTATTTGTGTGCGTACTTTTGTTATTTCCTTGGATCATTTACGAGTATTCTTATATCTATTGTATTTATAACAAGTTGAATTACATTAGACACTTAAAATTTCGTTTTGATTAAATTAATTCGTATGCTTGCAGATATTGTTATTGTGTAACGTAACGTACAAAATTACAGTATACTTACTTTCTCGATAGCAGAAATATTTTAATATCATCTTCCGTGTAGATTATTTTGATTTCACTGTACTCTATGAAAAGGAAATGAATAATTGTTATCCTAAAAATAGACATAATAAACTTCATGATTGAGAAAAACTTTTGATATGTTAAATTTGATAACTTCAAGTATCAATTTAGAATGGGAAATTCCAATTCCCTATTTCTAAGAAAGTAATTATTGTTCCAATAAAATTAATGTGAGCAACATAACATCAATATGATTCTCACGTTGTTGAATTGGTTAAGAAAAGACAGAGTGCATCTTGTCTTATAATCTTTGATATCATTAATATGAAACATCAAAAACTTGAAATATGACAAAACATTTAAAGGATATCTGTTTTCTACAATGCAGGATTTTACTATCTCTCCTTTTTTCTTATAAATGATTAAACAGAACAAATCATTTTGTTTATGTACAATTCAGTACACACTACTGTTTAAGTCTGCTTAAAGGGTTGCTATCATGACAACATATATGTTTGAGTTTAAATCATTCCATCTTATAAAGTTCGCATAAGCCGTTGTTCATGTTGATCACTGAACGTTAGTTGTAACATATCATATTATCTACTATTATTAGAGCCTGCACTTCAGTGGTTTGTGTCACGAAATATTTTTGTTAATGTACCTATTGTGATACATTTTAAAATATGAAAGCAAAAAGGCCGTACTTGCCCTTCCGGAGTACCTGTGATCACTCCCCCACCCCAGTTTGGTTGAGTTTCGTGTTGCTTGGTCTTTAGTTTTCATTGTTGTATCGTGTGTTTTTGGCCATTGCGTTGCCTGTTTTTTTCTCTCGATGTATTACTTTAATATCTCGTGTGTCCTTCTTTTACTTACTATTTTTATTTTGCAGCCGTCGTCGTTCACTTCCTTATCAAATATGTCAGTTAACATATAAACAAAATAACGAAAAATATGTATATGATGGTCCTTTAATTTCTTATTCTAATTATAAATATACACTTTTAAGAGCACTTCGACTTCTATCAAGTGTCAATTAAATATAGGAAATGTATAGGTGGTAATTACATGAATATTTGAGAGAAATTTTAAACTATTTTAATCTTTCTCTAAATCTTAACTGTTCGATTATTGGCGAAATGAGATTAATTCATTGCAGTAACTTCGGAACATCATGTCTTAATCTGGAAACGGTAGAAATAACCTAACTACCTCAGGATATCTATATTAAATATACAAAAGATGTGGTATCATTGCAACTCTCACAAGAGACCAAATGATACTAAAATTAACAAGAGTAATGTCTGCAACGGGAAGTTTAATCCATAATACATAGTCAGATATACAAGACATAGAAAAAACAAATGTAAAGCTTTTCAAAGCAAGAATAATGGTCTAATAAATGTACAAAAAATAAAAATAAAAATAATTTATTACACATCAAAAAACGACAACCACTTTAAATAAGGGTCTCCTGACTTTGGACTTATTACACATATAGAATGTAGAGGGGTTAAATATATTCGCAGAATTGTAATCCTCCTCCTAACCTTGGACAGTGGTGTAACAGTACAACATTGTATACAACATACTAACGAACAAAAAAAATCAGTAGAAAAGGCTTAACTCATTAGATAGATACAAATAGCATTACATCTTCTTGACAAGTCGCGTTATTCGAATTTATAAAAAATGCCTTGTTTTCGTTGTTGATTTACAGTAATTGAACATCTATAAATGTACAATTGTTGATACTTATAAATTGTTTAAGTGACTAGATTATTTTACTTTACACAACGGAAAGTGATGTCTATCTTCTTACAAATACAATGAATTTCACTCCAAATCAACTTCACAAGGAAGTAGGCAAACAATTATCCATTGATTACGGGAATATCTCTAGATTAGAATATTAACTAATTTTACAATTATCCAAAGAAAGATTCATTACAAAGTTAAACGTGACATATATTTGCATCAACTTATTAAAACAATAAAATGAAAGACGTGTATTTGACATGTATTAGCATAATTAGGTTATCGTACAGTCGTATTGAGCCTAGAAGCAAAACAGCTTACAAATGTACTGGAATTTTGCAAATCTGTGTGCAGGTTTTCCCTAAATCGCGATTATTAATTTTACATTTTTGCAGGCCATTTATTTTTAAAATGTAGCTAGATGTTTTTCATATTCCTCCTTTCGTATCAAACTACATTTGATTTATTAATTCAAGTACGTTTAAATTATATAAATCAATGGTAAATTATTCAGAAAAGAGATACACGAGTACCTACTTCAAAGAAAAGATGATGTAAGCCATCTTTTAAAAAGATTTAAAAAATCCCTTATCGCTATCATTTAAACAATATAATTCGATTTAGCCGTGATTAGCAAAACACTTAGTCATTGTAAAGAGTAAGTAATGTCGAAAATGTTCATGAATGAAAATATTGACAGAAGTGTTATTCCAGACAAGCTATCGTTGATACTATTTTTCTACATATCCTACCTCTTTCCGAAACAGTCATAACATAGTATACCTTGGTCTGATCTAAGAGGTACAAAGTTTTGACTTAAATTCATTAAGTTTAATATGAAAAACAGTCAACGAGTCAGCTCCAAATTAACTTTTGCATTGTCTAGGACTGCATCACCTGTATGCGTTTTATTTTGTGATTGTGAAGACCTTTGATTTTCTTGTTGATGATGTTTCATAATGTGTCATGGCATTGTCAGTTTGATTCAGCCTTCTTCATGTTTTATAACTGACTATTCATGATGATAAATATTTTCGTAACATTAGTTAATTTCTCGACTGTTGTTTCTAGATATAAAGCATCATATTCAACATGATTCTTTATTCCTATTAAAATGAGCGACTTGTAACAGGTACGTTGGATTGACACTGGTTTTGTTCTATTCGTACATTTTATGATATTTTTAAGCTTAAACCCTATCGTGAGGAATTGTGCTTGTTTTTTTATCCTGAAGTCATAAGTCAATCAGTTATTAAGAAGATCAGTTCAAGTCTGGAGATGGCATGTCCGTAACTGTTAGTAGTTCATGTGCATGTACCATTGTTATTTTGCTTCGATTTTTTTCTGTTGCTATTTTGACATCAAAATCATACTTCATTATAAATTGAGTTTGACTGTACGAGTTGCTATGTGTTTGTTTATTTTACAATACAAAACATGTATATGAAGAGGATTCAGATTTCACAAAATAATAGATGTTTATCACCGTTGCATTTTGCTACCTGTCGCAAGTCGGGAGCCGCTGACCTTTGTTAGTATTGTATTTTTTTGTGTATTTTTGTTTTACATTATTCTGTTACGTAGTTAACATGTTAATGTTGACATATATTTCCCCTTAACTAGTGACTCTGTTTTAAGGGCCAGCTTAAGCTGTCTTTAGCATGCATAATGTTCTCGCAGCTTTGAAGACCAGGACTTGAAGTCATAACGCTTTCGATTCAGTTTTTTGTACTACTCATACTCTGAAATCAATCAATCAATATGTGTGATTTCAAGTTTCGAGCATGATCTTTGTACTCCAAGTACTGAGCAAAGTTTATGAACGCAACCCCTGACTATTGCATTGGGCTGTTGTTTGCTATTCGGTCAGATTGATGCCCGTCTGACACATTCCCTGTTTCTATTTTCATTATTTTATGAATTGTAAGATGTACACTATACTGAACGTAGTTTATTCAAGCTATCAATAGTAGACTATTTACATGTACGTATCATATTCAACAACATATAAATATTAAAAAAACATATATCTACATCGAATGAATGTCACTGTAATTATGATATAATATGCAACAATAAAAAATGCATAGAGGACCACTTATAAATACACGGCTATCTAACAAAAATCATGTTCATCTCAATATTTTTTTAAAAGATATACCCCAAGGACATTATTTCCTGTTATCACATAATAAATGTATAATTATTTGGCCTGCTGGAAATCCAAAATTGTTCACTTTTGTCATACTATTAATGTTTGGTTGTTTTCTCTTTACAGGAACAATTCAATTACCAAACAATGTGAACATAATTTTGACAGGATTTAAATAATTGCAATCAAAACTGTAATATGTTTTGAAAGTTAACTGAAAACTCAACAGAATGCGTTTACTTAATGTTCTGTCTTTTCCAAACTGTCTAGATGGAATAACTATTAAGTAAGAAATGATAAGTTGGTAAAATATACAGCTAATACACAACATAATCAATTATTTCTTGGAAAAATTTGGAGAATATCAAATATTCTAACATGACGTCCTTCAAACGCTTTGAGTACACACCAGTGGTAAAATATGAATATATTGATAGGGCTGTTCCTATTGTACTCCCACGTCGAATGTATATTAATGGATGAGCTATCCGACGTCATAGAACAACGACGTCAGAATATAAGCATTTTACCGGAAAAAACACGCTTGTGAAACCGAAAAGCATCACAACTAGAAAACGTAAACAAACGATGCTAAAATGTGATATAAGCCAATTTAGACGAAAAATAAGTAAATTAACATTAAATTCACCCAAAACTATCAAAAAAACATTATTGTAAATAGTTTAGCATGTCACTAATTCAGTTTGTTCCGTTCCTTTACGCGAATTGAATGGTGCGTTTATTTATGGGAACGGCAAATATCAGCCTCTACCTAGAGCGATTCGATACAAAAGAATTGCCGTATTTGTCATATTAGAATCGAAATAATTAATGGGGGCTTGAATATATCTAGATTTTACCACGGATCGTCCCTTTATGCTATCGCTCAGGGTGAAATATTTGTCATAAAGGGCCAAACCGTGGTAAAATTACGATAAATTCAAGCCCCCATGAATTGTTTCTTAATTATGTTTTCACATTTGGAATTGCTTTTTATGAAGTAACCTGTATCAGTAAGCGTCAAACCAAATCATTGAAATGCCGAGGGGTGATACGCCAATGACTTTTTAAACGGAGAATCTAAAAGTAGAAAAAGGAGTCATAATCAGACAGCTCTCCACCAAAAACCAAATCACATAGAAGTCAATATCTATAGTTCTTTGTTTTGCCTTCAACAAGTATCAAACCCAATACCAAAAAGTACGCTATAAAAATCTCCGAAATAAAAAAAAAACGTAAAACCATTCAAACGTACAACCAATTGTATGTACAAAATACTAAGCAAGAACCAAACTATGATATGTAACAACTCGTGACATCCACTTAAATGTACATACTGGTTCCTCCCTTTGGAGACACACACATGGAATTCAATGGGTTTAACACGTTTGCTAGTACCAAAACTTACTTTAACATTGACTACTGGTGGAACATATCAATGCACATCACTTCTACATGTACATTAAATAATAAAATAGGTACAACATACAGTCAAATTGCTCTCTTGCTTTTCATACAGCAACACATAGGTGTTTCGGAAAAAATATGATTTAAAACATTAATAAAAATTATGTGTGCAAGAAATCTTTAGATATATCATGCATCTTATTTGTAATACAATACATGTTTTAACGTACACCAAAGACACTTCGATTGCGCTGGCAACAAAAAATTAGGAAAGCAAATACTGAAAAAGCAATATACTACATGTATTCCTGGTGGACACGACTTGGTGTTTTGAAATACACTAAAAAATCAAATTCTTTAAATTGTCTATTATGTTTCTATCATATTTACAATTGAAACTATTTGTGTCTATTCTATACCTATTTGCAAGTAATTATATAGACTTTTGATTTCCTTACATGTACATGTATTTTCAGCGAGTTACAATATAAAAACGAAGCATTACATTTAGCTTACTGCTAATGTTCTCTGTCAGCTCAACGACACATAATTGCTAAATAAATACAAAAATACGCATGAACAATTTATACAGTTCCTGCATACATGCCTTATTTTCGAGCAGCGGTGCTCATACAATGTATCAACAAGAATAATAAAAGCATTTTTAACAAATAGTCAACTCAAAGCATGGCAATATTCTACAATGAGATTCTTAATAATTTGGAAATTGTTAAGTTTCCAATCGACAGTACAGTAAATACATGTAGATAAATTTCTTGTAATACAACAGGTTCCGCAATATATATTAACATCACTATATGCCTGTAGTTCTATACATATAATATACAGATGTATATCATTAACAGTTTTCAATTGAGATTTATAACCTTCTGATAACCCTCCTTGATTGTTACACCATAAATTAAACTGTTCATTTACATAATTTGTCAATGTTTATATGAATGACAAATCACATTTCATTTATATATCTGTATATAGAACTTAAGAATAATTTAACATTGTCAAATTAAATTGTCTCTCGTTTTCAGGAAAGCATAAAATCGAATGTATTCTGTAAAAATACACATGTATACCGCCCAAATGAAAATTGAAAACTCAGAAGAGAGGGAGGGATAGTAATGTTTTTCGATTACAACTATACTTTTAGATGTTCGAGTCATAAAAATCGGGAAAATATTTTGCAAATCCATATATTTTTTAAAAAAGTAGTGACAAAAACTTTTCAATCTAGGAACGATATGTTTACCAATCTTCATAGTTAAAATAGCACCGTTTTAGTTGTAAACAATTTTTGGTAAATCACATTGCTTATATTTCTATATTTACAAAAAAATGAACTCTAACCGATTTCAACCTAAACACGTCATGGTCTTAATCATACCGACTCCTTACGGTTTAAGATAAACATTTTTCATCTTAAAAATTAGCATAACAGTTTTCTTCATAATTTTCATAAATATCACATGGATCAACATCCTCGCCTGTTTTAGCAACATCCTTGGAATTAAAATCCTGACGGTAGGCAGAATTGTTGAATGACTGTGTTGGCTGGTTGTCTGATTCTTGGTATATGTACAACTCTTCCCTATAAAAGAAAACAATATATAAGATTTAAAGAATGTGACATAAATTTTAATATATTCAGATATTCAGGTAGTATTATGCGATTAAATTAAATTAAATTCTATACACTGAACCAATGTTTTTGTTTATTAGTCGGCTTGAAAGGCAAAGGCGGAGTTTCTTCAGTCCACACACGACCCCCTATTTAATGGTTTTCAGAACATTTAAAACCGTGTTACTTATTCAAAAACTATTTTTATAAAATCAAGTAAAAATTGTGAAGTAAAATACTATATCTATAATTTTAGAGATCAACTTGATGACACTACTTTATTTACAACAACCACATTGCATTGACCTTTAGAACAGTATAATAAATACAAAATGATTCTTACGTATCTTCTTTAAAGCCGGTATTTGCTTTTATTGGTTGGTCTGATTCTTGATATATGTATAACTCTTCCCTTTAATAACAACAATTCAATGCATTCAAATTGAGTATCGAAAAAAAAACGTGTGTGCAGGTAACTATATGAATAATAGATTATATCGAGTATGGATAAAATATAGCGTTAAAACAATATATGAACATATGAAAAGATGTCAACACGGAGGAAATAAGGCATGACATTACATTGTTATTAAAGCGTATTATTCGCAATTGTTCTCTTAAATATGTTAACATTTACTTAGCCTCAAATAAAATTTGTATAAGGGTTAACTTAATACACAATGCCAGAAAATGTAATATTGCACACACTCAGAACATTTGATGAAATGTTTACTATTCTAAAAATAAAAATTCTAATATGTATTGTAAAATGTAGTAAATTTTATGATATGTGAAGGAATATTATGTACCTATAACATTACTAAATATCCTACTGGCATCACTTTTTATTTAACTAAGAGGAAACATTTCGTGATTGAGCTTTTAACCTTGCAGGTATAATAGGTATGTTGAGGGGGAATCCAAAATATATGTGAGGTAAATTCAACTTACGGGTCTTCTTTAAAGTTCGTTTTTACTTGTGCTGGCTGTTCTGATGCTTGGTATATATACAACTCTTCCCTTCGATAGAAACGATAGAACATTTTATGATTAATTAAAATAGTGAATCAAAAATTGAATGTATACATATGTATCATAGAAAGAATCAAAATAAGTGACAACAGCATTTACACATTAACGGTTATTTATTCAATCATGTGCGCTCAAACAATATCAGATGGTTTCTGTGTAGACAAAACCTAACACACAATCATAAATGAGGGACGAAAGATACCAAAGGGACAGTTTCTAAAATAAACTGACAACGCCATGGCTTAAAATGAAAAGGCAAACAAACAAACAATAGTACACATGACACAACATAGAAACTAAAGAATAAACAACATGAACCCCATAAAGTGTTCTGTTTTGTCATATGGAAAGTTTAAAATATTTCTGCCCTTACGACTGCAACTTCTAAATTCTACACAGCTTAGTATTACTGTGTTGAGTATTGGAAAACTATTCATTATGACACTGTTCTATCAAAACTCATAACTCAAACAAAAATGGCAATATAAAACACCATATAACAGTCAATAATAATTTACTAAAACTACATTACTAATCATTTCTAGTGAACACATCGCAATTTCGATGGAAACTTTTACAGGAATGGTTAGGGAAAAACAATTATAATTTGTAAGATTAATCTAACTTACGTTTCGTCTGTTAATCGAGATTCTGCAACATCTACAAAATGCATATATTTCTTAAATGTTACATTGGAGTAATAAGACTTTCGTTAAACGCATTCATTTTATTCATTACACTATTACTGTCAAGTGCGTATAACATTATAAGGTAACAAGGCAATATATATAAGAGTACCTTTCTTCTGTTTTCTCGTGCATCCAGTCACACGTATACTCAGCAACATCAAGGCAATTGTTATCAGAATACATCCCACAGATACTCCTCCAACTAGTAAAGCTAATATCATTTTGGTCTCTATACCTAATTGAAACAAATCATTTAAAATGATCAGATTTAGAGATTGAGAATTGTAAAAATAGAATTTTAAACAACTTACCATAATTTGATTTAATTATACTAACTGATTTTTATAACAGAAGATTAATTGTGCGAACTGATATTTAGTAAATAAGTTATATTAAATTATAACTCCTAAACCAGGAAGGGTCCTTATAATATCATACATCACGAATATGCTTCAACTTTATTAGACAATACTATTTAAACATACAATAAATACTGACATACAATCACATAGGCATTTACAGACATGCTTCGGACATAAATATAAAGAAGTCAGTTTATCGCATTTACCTATTTTTAAATTAATAGAATAATGATTTTTTGACCTTTTCATTGTTCAATACCATTGTCTTTTACAAAACATGATAAGGCATACAGAAAGATATGTGTTTTTTACCGTTTGTAATCTAAATGGAAAAGTACTATATAATGTTTGTTACCAAGTTATCGCAATTTTGAAACATTCATGTCAAAAGATCGAAAGGAAAATTCGTTCAACAATTGGAATAGCGGTCAGAGACATATACCAAATAATTCATAACAATGTACGAAAGGTTATCAAATAAAAAATATTTCTTATCACTCGAGTGTTCATATTGCCTTTTATTGAAAATATTAGGTTTTTTTTCGCAGGCAAATACTTTCACATCTGTCTATTTATATCACAGTGAACTGGACTAACTATCAATGTTATGTTTATGTTTATGGAAAATAATAATAATGAGTACGATGAAACAGAGAGTAGAATCAATATATCAAATGAACTGATGAATGACAAATCAGACATTTTAAGTTTACATATAAATACGATGGTGATGTTTATATATCCTCAATAGTTCTATATTTATTTTTTTGACACCGATTTGAAATCTCATCCATTAAATTTACCTGAACAAGAGATGGTGTTGCATAGGTCTGCTTCAGTTGAGGTACCATTGCAATACGATCCCCCATTTATCGGAGGAGGATTGTCACAACTACGTGCTCTCTCCTTGAGGCCACCATTGCAACGTCGAGTGCAATCAGTCCATTGTGTCCATTCCGACCAAATACCATCAATTACTGTAAGTTAATTTTTCCGAATTAATTGAAAAGGTATATCGCAAATACTTAAAGCCTGTATTATCATCGATGGGAATGATCCATTTGATTATCTCCTGTTCAGTAGAAACGTCTCAACGAAATAAAAAGCAATTTTTGTATTCCATTCATTATGTATTTATCTTACCTACAATTAAACTAAATCTAACAAACTGAATGTAAGTCTCAACTTCTATAATACTCACAAAGGAACGTACTTAGATATGTACCTGCGTCTATGTCTGAAATTTAATGTTTGCAATATTTTTTTTAACAGTGTGTATAAACAGTTTGCATTGATTGAATCCAGGAATCGTCTAGTAAACCAAATTTTGAATGAGTTTTCCCACATTTACTTCAGTTTCGGGAATAAAAAACGTGTTTACTTTGATAAAAAAAGTAGCTACATTTTAAGGTCAGTTTCGTGTGATTTCATAACATCGACAACCACTTAGTCACTTTAATCAATGATTTTGTAATGCATTATTTAGCAAATGTGGTTATCATGTCTATTAATCGGGTGTTATGAAACAAAGTCATTCACTGAAACCACATCAAAATGCAACCACAAGAGATACAACATATTTACTTGTTATGCTCATACATATTGTATACCTTTTATACATTTTGCTGTATTGCATTGTCGAAACTCCGAATCAGTTGAAGGGCAATTTACACCTCCAAATGCTGGAACAGGCCGATCACACTTTCGTAATCTTAACTGCTTTCCACCACCACATGTTACATTACAAGATTTCCACATGGACCAATCGCCCCAACTACCATCAACTGATTGATTAAATAACAAACAGAAAATTGCATTCACTAACTTAGCAAATTGCTAAATAAAATTACAAAATACAAACTATAGTTTGTATATACATCTTTTGAACATGGACATTTATATGAATTAGATTTCTGCTGGAAATAGCAGCTTTATATTGAAAATGACATATTTTATGTTCCTTTCATGACATAATTTGTTTTATGTAAAGCCTTCCTTCATTTCTGAATATTGATTATTATATACATGTATGTGCCTGTCCCAAGTCAGGAGCCTGTAAACAGTGTTTGATGTTTGTTTATGTGTTACATATTTGTTTTTCGTTCATTTTACACAAATAAGGCCGTTAGTTTTCTCGTTTGAAATGTTTTACATTGTCCTATCCGGGCCTTTTACAGCTGACTATGCGGTATGGGTTTTGCTCATTGTTGAAGGCCGTACGGTTACCTATAGTTGTTAATGTTTGTGTCATTTTGGTCTCTGTGTGGATAATTGTCTCACTGGCAATCATACCACATCTTCTTTTTTAAATGTTATCTCAATATTAATTTATTACGGCTATTTTTGCAGTTTTGTTCTTATACAAAGAGTGTTTGAAACCTTCCTGGAAATAACACAAAAAATAAATCTACACTTTAAAATCAAACTTCCAATCTGAAACGTATAAATATTTTTTTAGGAATATTACTGGGTTGAATTATAAGTGTTTTATTATCAACCATTAATATAAAAGAAGAAGATGTAGTATGATTGCCTATATGACAACTCTCCATAAGAAACCAAAATAACACAGAAATTAACAACTATACGGCCTTAAACAATGAACTAAGCCCATATCGCATAGTCAGCTATAAAAGGTTCCGAAAAGACAATTTAAAACAATTTAAAAGAGAAAACTAACGGCCAAATGTATGTATCAAAAATTGATTAAGGTTATTCCAACAACCGTGTACTAACATATCCACTTAAATCATTTCCAAGATCAATTCGACTGAATGATGTTTCACCCAGAGAAAATGAACAATAAAGTCAATATTTTTCGTTTTTAAACAAACTGTTCGTAAAATTATAAAACCGTTTGGTATCATGACATGTTTCACCACACGCACGGATGGACTCTTTTTTTAGAATATTCTTTTTGATGTCAATGCCTTTAAAATTTGTAATACATTTGACAACTGGTTAGTCTTGTTATGTCATAGCATACTTCGTATGAACTCAAATATTAACTATTTAAAACGTATTTTCGATTTATTTTTTAACATTTAATTGTTCATTGGTAATATTCAATAATTCTGAAGTACATCAAAGCATAAATCATATAAAAACGCTGAAAATATTAATTTCTCAACGATCATTCAAATTGTTTTTAACGCGTTATTCTCGTGTTATATTAATGTACCTGGACAAGAGATAATATTGCATTGTTTTGTCTGTGATGATTCCCCAGGACAACATGTTCCTCCATATTGAGGTGAAGGGTTATTGCATCCACGTAACCTGGTCTGAAGTCCGTCATTACAGCTGCTGCTACATGTCGTCCACTGTGCCCATCTTGACCATCCACCATTAACTTATAATTTTCAAACGATAAATAAAGATACGATATAAAAGACATCAGGAAAGTTTTGTGTTGTTATATTTCTGAAAATGTTCCATCAAGCTCTACTTACAATAATTGATTGTGACAGTTGTTGTTTTCCTTTTATTGTACGGAATGAACGAGGCCTTTTTATTTCTATTGTCATGTTGGTATTAAGTTGAGAGCTGTCTGTTTACTATTAAAGCACATCTTCTTACTTTTATACTAGTAATATAAGAAAAAATCATGACACAAACATAGGATTGCCAAACCAATTTAGACAAAATGCAATTATCAGCAGAACCATATAAAACAGACAATCATATATTGCATCATACACGGTCAAAAATGTAACAGGTGTCATAAGAAATTGAATTTTTATTTCACAATTGCATTGCTATATAATCATACTCATTGGGGACCATTCTCCAATTTTAATTATGATACCACGTCCCATAGAAAGTAACTTCCATTGTTTTGAGTCTGATAGGACTATCTTGTACCCGCATATCATCAATAGTTTCACAAAACGAAAACACTGTGTGTAATACATTATATACACCATTGATGTTCAAAGGAAGATTAACGAAAAGAATTTCGTAATCGTCCTATATCATGTATATCACCTTTTGTATCACATATGTACATGTAGCTTCTAAGTGAGTTAGCAGGGACACAAAGTGCGGATTATAAGAACGTTGCAATGTAAATTTACATTTCCACTTCACATTTTCCCTTACAAGACTAATACTTCTCTTGATCGAGAACCAATAGTAATAAGCACTATGGAACCGCTTAATGTAGCCAATTGTTTAATTCAAAACAAGGAATTGTGTAAAAAAATTATAAATATGGTTAATTTCTGTAGGTGTAAAACAAGCTTTTGAGAAAAAAAGAGTGTGTAGCAAATAAAAACTCTTGAATAGCATGAACAATATGCACTGCACTTGAATTCAGACGCACTTCAAATTTAGGTTCGGACATTTCCAGTTGGGTGCAGACCAAGCATTAAATAAAGTAAACGCAAGTTTACGCGGCGTGCACATATTCCGTTAGTTAACTTTAAATTTCGCGTTTACTAGTAAACGTCCGTTTACTTAATTTACGTTAACACGGATAAGACGGATATTTCTAACGTCTACTCGAGTAAACGCGCGTTTACTCTGTGACCGTTTAGTCAGTAGTAAACGGCTGTTTACTTCAGATTTCACAAGTTTACTTTACGCGTCAACTAATTGTGTATATTATAAAATAATCGTCGTGTGCATTTGTACATTTATTAATGTTGTTAAAATGACTTAATATTTTACGTATATGTTTTTGTAACCTTAAGATTCAAAAACACTTTTTGATAAGAAATATAAAGATTTATAATTGCAAAAAAAGTCAGTTCTAAAAACTTTCAACAGCGGATTTTCTATTTTTTCTGTTAAAAATTTACATTATTGTACAAATATCGACTAACAATTCAACCGATGACTTTTCAATGAATTAATTAAAGAGGTGTCTTTTCATTAAATGCAATCGTCAATATGGACAGATTGATATTTTGATGTACCTTATCATGTTATATATTATATCAGTGTATCCAGGATACGAGGACAATCTGCGTTAACGCGCGTTTACTACAAACAGTAAACGGGCGGTTCCTTTTTTTTTACAAAAATAGGAGACACGCCTTTTTTGCGTTAACGCGAAGTAAACGCGAAAGCAAACACTCGTTTACTTTTTGCAAAATTAGAAGACGAGCGTTTTTTGCATTAACTCGGAGGTAAATGCGTAAATGCGAAAGTAAACGCCCGTTTACTATTTGTGTCTAAAAAAATTTCGAAGTCAACGCAGAGTTATCGCGGCGTTTACATGAAATGCACGCGAGTAAACGCTGCGTTCACTTTTTATGCCCGTTAACATGTAATGCATGGTCTGCGCCCAACTGATATTACATCATTTACAAGCATAATCATTATGGTGATTGTTTCTTCTAACACAATTGAATCTTGGTTTAGACATTATGCATATATGAATAAGAAAAGAAGAAGTGGTATGCTTGCCAATGAGACAACTCTCAACCAGATATGAAATGACACATAAATAAACAACTATAGCGCTGTATACATAATATAGGTCACCGTAAAACCTTCAATAATGAACAAAGCCCATAACGCATAGTGAGCCATAAAAGGGCCCGAAATGACAATTGTAAAATTTAAACGAGAAAACTGACAGTCTAATTAATGTACAAAAAAATGTAAGCATAAGAAAAAAAAACATACTTCGGTAATAATATTAACATCAGGGGAAAAATATATGACAGACATTAACAAACGGCGACCCCTTAGCTCCAGGTTACAAGCTGATCACACGTTTGCGTACCATTTGAGAGTGAGTTCATATAACACTGTTGAGGTAGGATATATTATATGGTTGCTGGTGTAATAATCGTCTGGTTAGTTGTTTAAGTTAACACAACATAAAATATTACTGATTCGTTTGATGCTTTTGAAAAAAAATCGGAGATCACTAGATTTTAAATGACTTTATTCATTAATCACTATACCTGGACTATTAATGTCGTTGCAAAGAACCCCAACATCTTCCTCATGCTTACAGTCTTCTACTCCCCAACCTGCATGTGAACAATACTTTAATTTACTTTCACTTCCCGTGCACTTCATGTCATCAAGCCATGTTGTGCCGCTGCCGTCATCTACTGCATTTCCTAATGAAATTCCATTGCTATTAAATATAAATATGTATATATGTAAAATTAATGTAAACTGAATATGGCATAAATGTTTTGATCCACCTTAACCATGTTAACTTTTGAGAAGTAGATGTAATGAAACAAGGTCTTTCTCAGTCAAAAGTGATACAAATCATACATGTACCATTATTTTTTTTTAGATATTATTGTATTCCTTAAACGTTTAATACGATCCTACTCACGATTGATGGAATGATATATATTGTCAGTTTTACGGCAAGAGTCAAAAGCAACAACGTCGTGCAAAGTGGGATATTTCTTATTATTTGTTATTATTGAATGTTTCTTCTAATGACATTAAAAGCTATAGACAGTGTATACATTGGCGACCATTTTTCTTAATAAAAGCGAGAAAAGGTAAAATTAAAATCAAAACGTACGTAAAGAGAAAAACAATATAAAAACTATCAAAAGTGAATGAATGCAATATATTACCTTTGACATGACATTCTTGTGGTGACTGTTTCTAATAGAATTACCATTTGTTTTAAGAAAGATGAAATGATTACTATAGACATATTAAATTTCGAATTTTGTAAACTTGAACAATGAACCACTCATCTTCTTAAAAATAGTCAGTATATTTTTTTCTTGACAATCTACATGAATTTATTATGAAATATTGTAATCCTCTTCAAACTAATATCATTTTCTTTTTACAAGAATGATATGCTTGATACATGTATAACCGCTTATCATGTATTCAACTATTAGAATAGGTCTGACGTAAGAACATTAACATTTAACATACACTAAGTGAAAACATTTGTGGAATATTCAAGTTGCAGTATGTATATACCTAAATCCAAGTTGTCTACAGACCACTCTAGCGTCGTTGTCATCAAAATCATCATCACAGACTGTACCCCAGACACCATTATAATAAATTTCAAGCCTTTTTGAATTGTCCAACCTTACATCACCTAAAACAAATATAACTGCAATCAATTGTCTTAGTTAGTTTAACGAATTCCTCTAATTTGAAGTTCGTGAAAACTTGTGTCACTTTTTTATGTTTACATTTGAAACTAAAACTGGCTTTACAGTTAGATTGATATGCAAGTTTAATCTCATCATCATTTCATGATAATTGAAAAACAATGCTGTTTTTTTTTCTTATCTCTTTCAAACCTATATGTCGTACTTTTTAAACACCATTCATTAGATACAAATAATTAACGTCAACGTTAGAAACGCTTTGTATTGAACAATGCACACTACAGGAATGAGCAATGAAGGTTTACAACGTTAACATAGATATTTGTAAAACCAAACTATATTGAAATATGTAACGAACAGTATGTCCCCTTCCGGATGATTATGACTAATCTGTAAACTCATAGTCAATCAGAACCATCCATTAATTACTGCTGAAATTCGTGTGTAACTTGTTGTTAATTTTTGTGTCATGTTGGTCTCTCGTGGAAAGTTGTCTCATTAGCAATCATACCACATTTTCTTTTTTGTAGTGTCACAACCTTTGACACTCGTTGTAAACCATGAAAGAAGGAATTTGATTTTTTAAATATCAACGGATTGATTTTTTTCCGTTTATCACTCATTTCAATGCGTAGGCCACTTAAACTACTCGTAAATGGTTGGTGTATGGTGTGTTAAATGATTGAAATTGGATTTAAAAACAGAGCGCTTGTTTGTTGCTTTTAATGGCAGTGTTACGTTGGCGTTATGAATTGTAACCAGTTATTACAGAAAACCTTTTTTTTGTATTTTCACAAGAACTATGAATAAATACGTATATTTTACATATTCTTGGGTATTGAATACGATTTGAGGAAATATATTTAAGCTAGGAAATCAGAAATATCCGTAACACATGACAACAATTTGTAACAAATCTTTTCTTAAAATTATCAGAACAATCCATTAAAAGGTAGTAAATTGCGTTAAGTAATTCCTCATAGCTGTCCATGCACAAATATACCAATGATTTTCAATGCGTTGCATGTGCTGACTGTTAATTTAGCGTTATAGCTCGATTTTAGACATTTTATTTTTTGGTTTTTTCAATAACTCGAATTTGTGAAAAATTTGCAATCCATAAAAACTCGTTAAAAACACATGTGTATTATAAGAGGGTATCAGCGTTATAACTCGTTTTTAGACATTTTATTTAATTTTGGTTTTTCAATAACTCGAATTTGTAAAAATATTTTGCAATCCATAAAAACTCGTTAAAAACACATGTGTATTATAAATGGGTATCAATGTTAATAAACTACAAAACTCACCCGAACTCTGTCCTTGAATCAAATGTGCTAAAATAACGCTATATATTATTTTATAAAATACCATTATTCTGCAAAAGAAGAAAGAAAAACTGAAGCATATCAACAATATTCTTCTAAATTATATATTTAATTAAAAACTCACATCGTTTGAGACTTTACATTATTAAAGAAGACAAAACATTTTTTCTAAATAATCTTTGACTGAAATTTCAGTAAATTTGTGTAGTTTTCATTTCATTTTAAAATGAAATAACTTGGATTAAAAAAATAACAAGATAGAGTTGAATCCTGGATGGTCGCCAATTGGTGGCATTCACAGTGTGTCAACCTAAACAAGCATTGCTGCGCAGGCAAATCAGGAAAGCATATAATACACTAAAATGTAACTTTTATACAGACTGAAATGGAAATAGAAGGGGTCTCCCCGGAGTGATTTAAAATATCTATTGTTTGCAATAGTCAATAATCAGAATGTTATTCATGTAAAAGAAAGGCAAAATAAGACGAAACGACATTTATATTCTTTAAACTGAAAACCATTGACAACGCAATGGCAAATACGGTAAAGGAAATAAAGACAAAGAACAGTAGTAAACACAACATCACAAAATAAACACTGAGCATTAAAATAAAATTAGTTATTCAACAGTTTACCCAAATGAAATATACATATTGACATGTTACTATCACCGAAATGTATGTAATAAAGTTACCCATTGTTAAAAAGTTACGTACTCCGTAACCTCCATTTAAAAAAGTAATGCAAAAAGGTGTAAAATAATATTCTATCCAGCAAAACTCAATAAGTAGAGTAAATGTAAAACAACATCATCATTGAGTGGCGATAGCTCCACTATTAATCCGAATTACTTTTTGATCGAATTAGTGTTACTTATTTTCAGATCTTGTCTAGGTGATTATTTTTGTTGATTTACATTTTGTTTTATCACTATATATTGCAGGTCAATTGAGGATGCCTTTCCTTTAATGACTTTGCTTTTTATAAGGCATCATCTGAACATTTGTCCGTTTGTTTTGTAGATATTATCTCTATTGATGTTTTTTTTTCATTGTATTACTCAACAAACCGTTGGCTAACGTAAAAAGAACCCGACAAGTCGGCCCAATCGTTGATGAACTATTTAAGCAATGTGATTGTTTGTTGAATTTATTTGTTATTTTTTTTTCTCTCTATTTATAATAGTTGTGATGATTATTAAAGACAAACACGCAGTTCCACCATGACATCGAACATGGTGGTTAATATGCAGAGGTTGTCTCATGTATCAACTTTGCTGTTTACAGTTTTCGTCTGTCTCGTTTAATTAAAAAATGAAGGACGATAAATTGGCATGTACTCAAATACCCAAATGTGTTTTGGAAAATGCTTACACGTATGAAGTGGGATTTCGATGATATTTTTACTCTGACACATCAACATCGTGACAGTTGTTTCACAAGTGGTCGTTTGTTATGTCCCTATTTCGACTAACTGTGAAAATGTTAAACTAAGTTATATTTTACCAACCGGTGGTCATACTTATTCAAGGGTTATACAGTAAAAGTTCTTGGATGACAATGTTGATATGTCATAATCAACCTTGTAATATATGCCAACAGAAACAAAATATGCATGAGTGTTTCAACAATGGAAAACTCTGTTTAGTTAAAAACAAATGGTATACGAGTCGATGTTCTCAAAAACAGTACAGGAAGAGCACTTCAATATATAGTAAACGGTAAAAATAGCATACCATGCAATCTTTTACAAGCAGAAACAAAACAACAACAAGTTACATAAGACCGTGTTCTAATTGACCCAAACTCGGTGTTGTGTGTGTGTAATTCACATGTAAATTAAACACAATTACGTTTCCATTGATAAAACGCAATGTTTAAATGTGCATGTACATGATGTAGTTAAAATCATGTTTTGTCTACATGTAGTCAATAGTGAATGAAGCACTTCTTTGGTTAAGTGTACACAGAACAAGGTACTCACAACATACATTTTACCCTGTATATTTAATGAAGTTTATTTTTAAATACAATTAGTTATGTAGTTTTTTACCGAATTATTTGTCTAACCTTGATATATTAATTGGTTTGTTATGTAAAAAAACCTTTTAGGAAGCCTTATTAGGGAGCATCAATTTAACTACATGCGGCAAGGGGGGTTATATGTTCGACACGGATTCTTTTCGCGCAAAGCACGAACATTTTTATTTAGTTTATCAAAGCTATCAATAAAATAGTTTTGTTCAGAATTTAACACTATAAGGTATGGTGAAAGTCTGGATTTAGAAATATTTTTCCTCATTGAACATGTTAACCAGAATATTAATTCATCCGTTTTAGAATCAGAATATTTTTATGGAGAAAAAAAATTCCCTGAATCGGGACTCAAAGCATTATCATTGCCAAACGCATAGTTCATTTGAAAATGTCTTCCCGAAATTCTGGTACTCGAGACATCTTTAAAATAGGTGTTAATCATCAAAATGACTGCTAGACAAGTTGTCCAAGAAATTTTAATTCGATTATATGTAATGAACATTTAAATGACATAGTTTTTAAATGTGAACAAAACTGATGTACAGGTAACAAAACCAGGTGTATAGATGTGAACAAATTTAATGTGAAACCAACTTCATTACATTTAACTAATTGTAAACATATTTACTGTAAATGTCGTGCAGCATAATTTGAAAGATTTCACAAAGTGACACAAATGATTTCAAAAGTTTCTCGCCAAATAGCAACATTAGAAATACATTTCAATATTAATTGTCAACTTAGCAGCGTAGATATTTAATATCAACTTCATCAGTTATGTTATCAACACAGTAAGAGGAAGACAAAGTCCAGTTCATTTTCCTAGAACACTTATTAACATTTCATGTTTCCATTTATAGAGCACGGTAATTGGGAATGTTTGTATTGATTTTTTAACGTTATTTGAAAACAGTATATTGTAGAATACTCCAATCATAAATGTATATTGACTTGGTCAGTATAATCTATCATTTAAGGATGTATGTATAGTTTATACTCGTAAATTTAAAGAATGATGACTTAAACAAATGAGTGTGAGATATAATATTTAGGCGAAGAAAAAGGGTTTTACTGATAATTGGTTA
The DNA here is from genome assembly GCF_036588685.1 of Mytilus trossulus. Taxonomy (NCBI): domain Eukaryota; kingdom Metazoa; phylum Mollusca; class Bivalvia; order Mytilida; family Mytilidae; genus Mytilus; species Mytilus trossulus. Next base: position 2,887,906 of record NW_026963310.1, read on the forward strand.
CAAGCATTCATTTATTTATGATGAACAGAAACAATAAACAATTGGACAATTCAATTTACCCGGACAGTCAGTTTTACTAATGGTTGGAAGATGCCTTCTGTTTCCTTATAGTACTTCAAATCGCTGACTCAAAGAAACAGCAACAAAAAAACGGCTAATATGTATTAAGACCTCAAATATAAAGGTTTTTTTTTAAATATATGGCACGATTTTAATCTTTGAAAAAGATGATATCACACTGGCCATAAAAATCGTATGGCATTTTTTCCTGAAAAAAATAGAGACAATCTGCATTACTTTTCGGTAAATGTTGTTAACTATACCGACATATGACGTCGTTTCATACATGTTATTTAATATATTTTTTACCTTATCATTTGTCGAATGTAAATCATAAACCTTTCTTAAAAACGAAATTCAATTTTTTATCTACAATAAATGTATTTGAAAAAACTTTCCACTTAACCTCTAGAGCAATTTGCTGAAGATTTAACAGAACAGTGAAGGATACTCTAATTCGTTCGAGGCACACCATGTAATTCCTAGGTCAACTGTGCATACCTTAAATGTTAAGAGCGCACACATAATGTATGTGAACATTATTGCATGTCAACTTCCAAAAGCGTTATGGGTATGTTCCCGTTGTTGTACTCATACGCTTTTGTTCTTAATCTGACTTCTACCTACTACCGACTTAAAACAATACGCTAACATTGTACAATGTTGTATTGCTTAAAACAGTGACAAGATTTGCTATATTCCACTGAATGCATGATCAATGGTAAAACAACCTTCGTGTGTTCTCTGAATAACTAGTTTTTAATTTTATTTTCTATATCTTTTTGTTTATCCCCACATTACATATAAGTATTATATAAATTCATTCAAACCATACATGTTAAAAGTATAAAAGTGAGTGCTACAAACTACAGTCTTGAATTAGCCTAAATTGTATGAAGTGTTAAAATGTCAATAATAATTTAGGACAAACACAGTCTTAGACTCTTTCATATTTCCATAATATCATACAAACAATTTGAAATGTTTTACACTGTTCGCATGATAGTGTTGACTATAAGAAGTAGTCACACTTAGTATAAGTGATTTTGTAACGATCATGTTTTGGTTTATAATACTAATTGTGATTAATTTCAAAAGGATAAAAGTAAAATTTACCTACAAATTCGTTGATAACAACCACATTTGTCAGTCACTTCCTCGTCCAATATGTTAATTAATATGTTTCAAACATAAAGAAAAAGATGTATAGGATTGTCATTAATTTTCATATTCCAAATATACACTGTTTATAGGCACTTCAACATCTTTCAAGTGTCAATTTAGAAAAGGAAATGAAATGGTGGAAATTACTTGAGTTATTTTGAAACACATTTTATCTTTAACCAAATCTTTTCCCAATCATTATCTGTTCGATTGTTGTTAAGTGGAAAACAAATAAGTGAAGTGCAGTAGATTTAGTAGGTTAACTTTCTTTTATTTTTTAAATCTATAGATCATGTAGATGGAAGAAACAAAAAAACAGGTTATGATGTCTTAGACAGTAGTAGCTATTTTATTTTTAAATATTGTGTTAAAGCGTTATGTTAGGGGTGTTTTCATATCAAACCTGTCTGATGCATCAAGTACAGTCATTTTGGACCAAAACATTATACAAGTTTAAATAGATACAACATACATATATGTTTTTGTTGGTTTTTTTTCTGTTTTTCGAAGAAGAACGAAGCATGTGTAGCTTGTAACTGTGAAACACTCTTTATCATTCAACCTTTTATTCTTAATAAAAATGAGCAGGGTCTATATGTAATCCTGTACAGTTATAGTATACATATCTCATTGTATACTTCCTTGTCATTAAATTTTCGTTTGAACTGTATTGTATATGAATAAAGATAATGATCATTTTCGTCGTGTTAAGTGAAAATACCAAGTACCATCACTTGTATATTTATAAATATTCAATAACTGTAAATTCCCAAATAATAGAGATATTTTCCTTAAATCGGAATACTAATCAGGTAGATACGAATTTCCAGAAGATTGTATTTAAAACAAAAAATGCAATAAAATAATGGAATGCTTAAAGTATATACAATCAAGAAAGAATGTATGTTATTATTATATTCAGGTTATTTGGACTGAGCATATCTTTATAAACTGCAAGACAGTTTTGGAACATTTATGAATTGGATCAAAGACCGTACTTATCCTATTGATGTATGCATTAATCTTTCACAGAGCTATTTCATATTAAAATTCCAATTTTAGTTTTTATTTCTTTACAAATGACGTCAGTGTGTGTCTACTTTCCATTCCGAAACAGTGAAGTACGTAGTCTTCAATCTTTTTATTTTATGAACTGTTTCGTATCTTTTCATTGCTTTTTCATGTTTTTCGTTTTAATTGTCTTCTGAATCGATCTATGTTTTGATTGCTATTTTTGTATTGTTATTTCTTTCTGCTATACCTATATTTTGGAATTAATAGTCTTCGATTTGTATTTTCAAAATATTTTGTTTGAAGTTTTTTGACTTTGTACCTGAGACCATATGACTTTGAAGTTAACAATTATAGGTCACCGTCATGCATTTAAAACTTAACAAAACCAATGCTATATAGTAAACTATAAAAGCCTTAAAAAAACATTGTTAAAGAAATCAAACGTGAAACCAAACGGCCTTATTAATGTTTAAAACAATTAACAGAAACAAAAACAAACAGATTTGTAAACAGCCGACTAAGCTCAAACTCCTGGAAGTTCTTTACGAGTCTAACAATGTGAATCCACACAAAAAATATACGTAGAATATCGAAGCTAAGGAAAAAGAATTTCTTTTTTAATCCAAACATGCAACAAAGCATATGTCACATGGAAGTCTAAATATATTCCAGTTAACAACTAGGATAACTTTGTGAAAAATTAAAAGCGGGAAAAGTACAATATATAAAAGAAGATGTGGTATGATTGCCAATGAGACAACTGTTCACAAGAGACCAAAATGACACAAACATTAACAACTATATGTCATCTTACGGCCTTCAACAATGAGCAAAGCCAATGCAGCATAGTCAACTATAAAAGGTCCCGATAAGACAATGTAAAACAATTCCAACGCGAAAACTAACGGCCTTATTTATGTAAAAAATGGAACGAAAAACAAATATGTAACACATAAACGAACGACAAACACTGAATTACAGGCTCTTGATTTGGGACAGGCACATACAAAAATAATGTGGCGGGGCAAGTACACCATTGCACATACACTAAATATGTTTTTTGGTCTGTGTAACAAATATAAGAAAGAATTGTAGATCATAATAAACATTTGACATTATGTGTTAAGAAATAATAAATTCATTTGTAATAGTATATCAACATGCACATGCATCAATTTCACTATCACTTTCATAATTCAAAATGGCGAACCATGATTGTGTGTTTGTTTTTCCTGTGTCTGTGTTTATATTTTGATTGAACTCTTTTTTCTACTTTTTTACCTAACGATATCTACATCTTGTATGTCTATGTTTTTCATAGATTTCATAAGCACAGTTCGATTCAATAACGTTTCGACATTGCCAAATTCGATGATGTCAACATTGTCTAAATTGATGATCTCGACATCTAGGTACATATTAGACATGATTGCAATTGTTTGCACATAACAATTTTTAAGTTGAGTCATATTTGTAAGACACCATTTAAACATATTGATTGGGTGAAATAAACCTTATCATATCAATGTTATACTTGAATACATGCACAAAAATATATGTCAAACATATCTTCAAACTTGAAATATGCACAAAGGTATTATTTTAAAGTCATTGATCTATAAACCTTTAATCGGAAGACATTTACATAAGTCGCATTTACTTAACTTTGATGTTAAATACCATGATACGTGTTGATTTAAAATGTAAAATTTGCCTATTTCATTTAGTCTTATAAATATAGGCAACATATATATGATATGGTATAACCTACGTATCTGTCTTGACATATTGCCGAAAGAAAAGGTTCATAAAACTGGAATTTGTTTATGTCTGTTTGTCTTTACTGTTCATTTTTACTGTTTCAAATTAGTTTGAGGTTCATACTGTTGTGGGTGTTTGAGATTAATTCCAAAATTGTATTGTGAATGACGAGTTGTTTTACCTTGAACATCATAAACATGTTAAGCCAGTTTCATTATTTCAGAGTTCATTATATTCTCTTAGAAAATTGAACAACTGATATACATCATATTGTTTTAGAATAAAGATTTTTGTATGTAAAAACAAAGCTTAAACTATTTTAGTTAAAATCAACTTCCATGTCTAAATAAAAATACTGACTGTTATCAGCTAGAGTTGGTTTGCTAGACCTGTGTTTGAATGATTATCAAACTCATTGAAATCGTAATTCTAATGCAACAACGTTTGTAACGTTCATTTTTATTGGATAACGTCACTTTCTTACATGGCATCAATTGACAATTGATGCTATGGGACCTACGCGCAAACGCAGACGGCATATGACAGATTTTAAATACATGTTTTAACGTTGTTTTCTGTCAGTTTCATTAGAATGGAGATAACAATATTGTATTTTAAGCTCCGACGGCATCAATTGGGGATTTGATGGTCGCAAATACCCGTTTACTGTCTCCGCTAACGCGTCGCCAGTAAACTTAATTTGCGACCATCAAATCCCCAATTGATGCCGTCGGAGCTTAAAATACAATACAGTTATCTCCTAATTGTCAAATCAAGTTTACAATTTCAACATGATAACTGGACCTAGACAATATTGCAGTGTGTGTTTATGTGAAATCAAAGCTTAAAGCAAAATAGTATTCTAACTTGCAGACATTGTATTGTTGGCCAATGTTTTGGACATATTCTTGCATTGCAAAATTAATTGAACAGGTTTTCAATTTTTGTATCTTTCAGTCAACAAAGTATTTTGTTTTATCTTCTTTCTATCTTCGTGTCCTCACCTTTCTATTCAATTAAGAAACTGGACAGTTTTTTTTTTCTAATTTGTTTTCAATTTCTTAATTTGGTTTGTCTCCAGAAGTATCATCCATTCATCAATCAGCACTTCGATATTTATATGATTTGTGACAAACCTTTTTAAAAGCGGAAATGTCATTCAAACTTTTACTAAATTATTCCATAGATGCAAAGATTTGATTAGTAAATATGGCTGTATCTGTAGAAAGCGAAGTATATAATGTATTTCACATAATGATTTTTACGGTAATATTGTGATTGTGTAAACTCATCGATTTTTCAAACAGGCTCATAAGTATAGGTTATCTTACCACATGTACCAATGTTGTGAATAGATCTAATATTATAGTTAACATTGGCATAACTATCGATTTTGTCATCTTCAATTTAACATATAAACTATTTTCTATGAACCAACTATATCAATGTGTCCTTTAGTTTTGATTGCGGAACATAAACCCCTTGGTGAATGGTGAAGGATAGACAAATTTATTGACATTATCTCAAGATGAAAGGGTTTAGATTAGATGATCTTTAACATATTTAGATTTTTTTTTATATTCACATCTGATTCACGCGACCTCTAGAATGGGTAGTTTCAAAAAAGCTTTGAAACCCTGATTTGGTTGCTGATGAAATTGATGTTAATTTTGGAAAATGTTTTTTTTTTTGTGTTGAGCACTTGAGAGCAGAATTTGCGACACTTCATTTTCAAGGACTTGTATTTGTATTAATGAATTTGATTAAGAAATCATTAGTTTGCTATATTTGTGATGGTTTTATTTATCAGAAAGATTTTCAATCCGCTTATGTCGGTGAAAAAATTGCTTGCTCAGGTATGTTGGTAGCAATCATTCAAAACCCTGTATGGTTCAAGACAGTCACGCTGAATTAATTTATTAACAATGTTTCAGTCCACAAGAAGAATGACACTGAGTCGACCATTTTTCGTCTTACTCTCAATAACCGTGTATGATTAAAAGGAGAAGCAATATAATAAACCATTGTAACTCAGCCTCTTATGAATAATAAAACGAGTCGACGACTGCGCACCGTTGGATCCCATGGAAATGACAATCGGTTTTTTTTTTCGTCTTATAAACTGTATAATATATTTTAACAGTTAACGAATTCAAATATCTTGAAAAGGTCAGTTTCTGATTTTCCATTAAATCAAAATGATTTTTTTTTACAAATTACGATTTATTTTTCCTACGTCAGGATAATTGTAGCTATGTTAGCCATATTTTTTCTAAGAAACAAAGCAGAACCAACTCTATCAATGTATCCTCGGTTTACATTGGGTAATATATATTTTGGTGTAAGATAACTTGTTGAAATCATTACAAGATGAAAGGGTGTTAGATTAGATGTACTCTAAAAGATTATTTTTTTATATTCACATCTGATCCACGCGGCCTCTAGAACAGGTAATTTCACAAAAGCTGTAAAGCCTGCATTTGATTGCTGATAGAATTATATATTGATGTTAATTTTGGAAAATATTTTATTTGGTGTAGAGCACTTGAGAGTCGAATTCGCGACGATTCACGTTCAAGAACTATTATTCTTATTAATTAAGAAATTATTAAACTTTTTTATATTCAATTTTTTTGGTCTTCGAAATATATAAAATCCGCTGATGTCGTAAAAATATATTGCTTGCAAAAGTATGTTGGATGTAAGTATTCAAAATCCTGTTTAGTAATAAAAGAGGGACAAAAGATACCAAAAGGGACAGTCAAACTCATAAATCTAAAACAAACTGACAACGCCATGGCTAAAATTGAAAATGACAAACAGAAAAACAATAGTACACATGACACAACATAGAAAACTAAAGAATAAACAATACGAACCCCACCAAAAACTAGAGGTGATCTCAGGTGCTCCGGAAGGGTAAGCAGATCCTGCTCCACATGCGGCACCCGTCGTGTTGCTTATGTGATTACAAATCCGGTAAATAGACTAATACTAAACCGTCACGCTGAATTGATTTTTTTAAATATTGAATCCCACAATAAGAATAACACTGAGCCGGCCATTTTTACATCTTACTCTTAATATAGTGTATAATTAAGCGGAGAAGCAATATAATAAACCACGCCTTCAGATCGAACCTCTGACATCCCAGACCCTAGATTACAACCTAGAAACGAGTCTCTAGAGAGGGTTAGGTACAAGCTATAATAAATGTGCATCCTGACTAAATTCATTATTTCGATCTATTAATAAATATGACTGTTGTTTCAAAATGAAATTTATAATCGAATATAAATTAACGAGGTATATATTTATTCCTGAAATATTTCGTAGCGTTTTTCTTGCTAATAAAATAGCGTTTCACTTTATTTCTTTTAAGTTTAGAAACTAAAGGGTTTCTGGCCATAAATCTTGAACAGTTTATTTTACTGGCCATTTCATCTTGTGGCTGATGTGAAAGGTCTATTCCATATTCTTCCAAAAGACTGTCCATGTCGCGCTGGCTGTCGTAATAAAATGTTTCTAAAAGGCTTCTCGTTTCGTTCATTATTGGCGACCTTTTATAAGTTTTATACTCCAACTCTCTACATGCCATTTTCTCAAGTACATACGGTCCTACTTCGTCTGTAAAAAAATACATTCATTTTTTTACATAAATAAGGCCGTGAGTTTTCTTGCTTGAGCTGTTTTACATTGTCTTATCGGGACCTTTTATAGCTGACTATATGCGGTATGGACTTTGTTCATTGTTGAAGGCCGTACGGTGACCTATAATGGTTAATGTTTGTGTCATTTTGGTCTTTTGTGGATAGTTGTCTCATTGGCAATCATACCACATCTTCTTTTTTATATATTCAATTAATGTTCTATAACAGGAAAATATACACTTTTGCGCATGTCACAAGTCAGGAACCCTGGCCTTTGCTAATCTTGTTTGTGTTTTTTTTTATTTTATATCTTTAGCAGTTTAGTATGACGTCATTTATTCTTGAACTAATACTGTGGATTCATTATTATTCGTTGGATACCATTTTTTGTGGATTTCGTGGGTACGGGTGAACCACGAAATTAAATGTGCAACGAATGACAGATTTTCTATAGGAGTGTATGCAGACTTTGGCAAAACCACGATAAACAAGGTATTAATTAAAACTGGAAATCAACATCAAGTTTAGAAAACCTCCATTTCTTCTTACCTCTTAATTTCATGGTGTTAGTTCAATTATTTTTTAATTTGATGTAATTACCTTTTTTTTCTGTTTAGTTGGTTTTTTTCATATTCAACCTATTAATTATGTTTTACATACATATTGTGCATTATAATTTACCTTAGGAAATAAATTGCAAAACTTGATAGTAAGGCTTAACCTTTTCATGATTTGTAAACATGAAAATTTAGAAACTAAGCTTACTCCATGCATGCATGGACGAAGGTAACTAACGTTAACTTAGTCCATGCATGCATGGACTAACACAACAGACTTAGTCCATGCATGCATGCACTAAGGCAACTAACCCTAACTTAGTCCATGCTTGCATGGACTAACACAACAAACTTAGTCCATGCATGCATGGACGAAGGCAACCAATGCTAACTTAGTCCATGCTTGCATGGACGAAGGCAACTAAAATTAACTTTTTTAAAGTTTGAAAAATTTATAAATGCAAAATATTTGAAAAAATCAAATTTTTCAAAATTAAAAAAAAAAAAAAAAGTATTTAAAAAAAAATTTCTTTTAAAATTAAATTCTTATAAAAATAAATGAAAAAAACATGAAAAATTTACAAAATCATATTTTTCCAAAATTAAACAAAATGAAGAAAAAAATGGTTAGTTATCACCACCAGATATAGGTATAAATGCCACATGAGAATATTCACGTCTGCCAAAAGATTGGAATGTGTTCACATTTCATTTCAATGGTAAAAACTCTTCACTGAACAGATCAGTTGGAGGTGATTTGTTTAACATAACCTGGACAGTAGCTGCAATTAGTTCCTGAAAGTTCCTATTCATTTAGTAGTGGTAAGTGTTATTTTAGTTTGTTGTTATTATATCTGTAATAAACATGTTTTGTTGCACTATGATTTTTGCCTTTGTCTCAATAGCAGCCAACTTTTTGTATATATTGTACATGTACATTTGTACATGCATTTAGTCGTCAAATCATCAACCCAACAATGTAAGATCTGTAAATTTGCTTTCAAGAATTTTTTGTTCTTCCCATGCCGGGATTCTAATCCATGCTACTGAGATATTGTGACACCAAATCTGTACAATTTTTAAACACCAGAGAAGAGCAGATGATTTAAACACTTTTGTGTAATCCAGCATTATATAAGATGTTTTTGTATCTAATGTTATTATTGCAGTTTGAGCATTTAAAAACATGTTCATTATGTCCATTGGTTGTGTTTGGTTGCTGTCTGCCATATTAAATGGATTTCCTTTTTTTGTTATTTGCTTAAATTTGTCTATTTGCTTTCTCTTTTGAAATTTAATAAAAACAGTTCACAAATTAAGTGTGCTGGGCTTATTTTAATTAACCTTCATCAGAAACATACTAACAAAAATTTGAAAGCAAATGATGTAGATAGCATTATCTTGGGACTTAATAAGCTCATGTATAACGATCTTTAAATTCAGGCTTTTGCTCATTGTTGAAGACTTCAGGTGACCTGTACTTGTTTACATCAATGCCCTACTATGCAGGGCTAGTAGTTGTCTCAATTGCAATCATTCAATGTATCCTTGCTTTTGTATCATTTAAAGACTTCAATTCTTTAAATCATTTCAGTTAACACATTTTAATTTCAAAACATTCAACAGATATTTCCAAATAACAAATTTTGTAAACAACAGATTTAATTGGTAACTGGTAATTATTTTACAGTCAATATGTTTTTATATTTATCAAGAGGCATCATAATCATGTTCATTAAATTCTTTCCTTGTCAGACTGTTACTGATCTCAAAACCAGTGAAAATTGCAAGTAGCTTTTAGTTTCTAGTAGTACTATTTTGATAAGATGTGTAATTTTTCGTCATTTCTTTTGATATTCTGTCATATCCAGTCAGACTATTTCACATGTTGAACTTTACTCACAATTATATTTCATCTGTAAATGCTAAATTATGCAACTTCTAATGCAGGGAGACATGAGGGTTACTAATTTTTTAAATGTATAACTAGTATTTATCTAATACAGTATATTTTTTAATATCAAAATAAAAATAACTAAAACTGAGTATTTAATAACAATATTTATTTGCCATTTTTTTTCGTTTTCCGTTATCTAACTTTAGTTTGCCTCAACTAAATGTTATGAAACTTATAAATCTAGGAAATGTGTAGAACATATTGTTGTTAATTGACCATGTTGATTTGCCATAATTTATCACATTCACACATATTCATTGCAAAAACATCTTCTTTTTCATAAGTGTCTACAGGAGGTTGTGTTTCTGTATCTTTTCTTTAAAGAATCATCATGATAGCTTCTGTTCCCTTCCCATCGAGACATAAATGAGATCTTCAGGAAAATATCTACTCTTTATATCTTAATCTGAAAAAACAAAACAAAAAATATGCTTTGACATAGTTTGACATATTTTTACAAGATTGTACATACTGAAATGTCTTGCCTGCTTTATGGTCATGATTGAACTTTCTGTTGCATGTTTCAATCTGAAGAATATACCACAATTAGTTCCTAAAACATATACACATGACTAAATTTTTCTTCCAACATGATTTTTATTTATTTACTAATCAAGGTGAGAGTAGACAATGAAAAGTAGATAAACATATATAGATTACCCTAGCTTCTCAACTTTAATTTGATATCAACAAAATGTATTGTGGCAATTTCTCAAATATCAGTGGTGGATCCAAGGGGAGGGTTCCGGTGGTTGGAACCCCCCTTTTTTTGAGACGATCAATGCACTTGAATGGAGACATTTAGTTTGAACCCCCCCCTTTAGGAATGTCTGAATTCACCCCTGAATATAATACAGGTTACCCAATCATCACAGTTGGTTGACCATTATGGATAAACCATTTCACAGATGATATCGGATGTTTCTTACTTCGTACCTACAATCCCCTTTCCTTTTCATGAATGTGACCTACCGAAATAGACTATATATATATACCAAGTTTGTAATAACATGTGGAGCAGGATCTGCTTACCCTTCTGGAGACCCTGAGATCACCCCCAGTTTTGGTGGGGTTTGTGTGGCTCAGTTTTTAGATTTTAATGTTGTTTCTAGTGTACTATTAATTGTCTGTTTGTCTTTTTCATTTTTAGCCATGGCGTTGTCAGTTTATTTTTGATTTATGAGTTTGGATGTTGCTATGGTATATTTCACCCCTCTTTTTTTTAACAGGAGGTTAATAAGCTGTTATTAGCAATGGATGTTAGTAGCCATTTAATTCTTTAAAATTAAAACTAGTCTTAAGTACTGAACCATGTTTGATTGAAATATTTGTAGATGCTATAATGACACACTTCTTCAAACATCAATAACAGTTATAATCATACCTTTGCTGACTTCAGCATTTGGTTATGTCTTCAGTTTCTTTTCTCATCTGTCATAGTATCAATATCATATATGTAGCATACCACCATCTTGATGCATTCTGTATTACAAATAGTTACTCAACAGTTTTATCTTAGCAATCTTGTGTTTTTTTTTATCAGGAACTACATGTTCTATATTCTGGAAATCTTACAATGCATGGAAAAGCTGAAATTATAAATTAGGTAAATAAATTTTAATTAATATGAAACGACACAATCAGCTTTTTTAATGATAAATGTGTACTAAGTTTCAAATTGATTGGACTTTAACTTCATCAAAAACTACCTTGACTTAAAAAATTTGTAAGGGTTCCGCGGAACCCAGTGTCTCGCCTACTTTTGCTGAAAATCAAAGGCTCAACAAAAACGAGAAAAAAATCAATAAAATATTCCTCTTGATACTATCTTTTGATTGTAAGAAGCTTCTGTCTAAGTTTGGTAAAATTCCAGGATAGTTTATGAATCTAATAAATGTTTAAAAACTTTAACTGCAGACTGTATGTAAAGTTAACTGGAAGATAAACTAAGTCCATTTATAAGTAAAATACAGATACCCAGGTACAAAATATTAAAAAAATTTCCTTATAAATACTCGCTTTTGATCATAAACAAGCTTTTATCTAAGTTTGGTACAAATTAAAAGAAGTATAAGAAAGTAATCTATTTTTCTAAAATTTAACCGCAGAGTGAATGTGTTGTTTCCTGGCAGAAAATCTGAGTCCATTTAAAAGTAAAATACGGAAAAAACAGATTTATTTTTTTACAAACTTTACTACTGTATATTATCTTTTGATCAAGAACAAGTTTCTGTCCATGTTTGGTACAAACCCAGGATAGTTTAAGAAAGTTATTAAAATTTTAAAAACTTTAACCACAGAGTGAATGTAATGTTTCCCGGCAGAAAAACTAAGTCCATTTATAAGTAAAATACAGAAAAAAAACAGATTTATTTTTTTACAACATTAACTTCTGTATATTATCTCTTGATCATAAACAAGCTTCTGTCCATGTTTGGTATAAACCCAGGATAGTTTAAGAAAATTATTAAAATTTTAAAAACTTTAACCACAGAGTGAATGTAATGTTTCCCCGCAGAAAAGTCCATTTATAAGTAAAATACGGAAAAAATGGAAATTTATTTTTACAAAATTTACTTCTGGATTCTATCTTATGATCATAAACAAGCTTCTGTCCACGTTCGGAAGTAATCCAGTATAATTTAAGAAAGTTATTAAAATTTCAAAAACTTTAACCACAGAGTGAATATTTGTGGACGCCGCCGCCGACGACACCGACGGAATGTAGGATCGCTTAGTCTCGCTTTTTCGACAAAAGTCGAAGGCTCGACAAAAACTTTAACCTGAAACTGAGGGAACACTTTTAATTTCTATGTTCATGTTAGGTAGAGCATAAAAATTCATAAAAGAACTAGCAAAAAAAGGCACCAACAAAAAGAAACAAATCTAAAGTAATTGTCCATTAACCAGGAAACCCTTGTTTTCCCCTTTTGTTGCTCCTAATTCATAAACAGATTAAGTCATAACTCCAATATTCCAACCCTTACTATCCTTTGGAGTTTTGTGGTGTGGAAACTTCAGGCAATTCTATAAACTGTACTACAAATTATTGTCTGGACAATAGAAAATTGATTATTTGGGCCCCTTTTATACCCCTTTTTCCTACACCAAAGGGACCATAAATTAACTCCCAAATCAATCCAAACCTTCCTTTTTGTGGTTTCAAACTTCAAAGATCTATATTTACTTATGCTAAAACTATTGGCATTTTTTTTAATTAAACTTAAGTTATCATATATATCTTCAAATAACTGATTTTTACTGAAGTTATATATATGTTGGTAAATTTCAAAATCACATCTTTAAGGTGGTACCCAACACTTGAACTAAAATTAATTTGGCTCGTTTAATTTTCTTAAAATTTTGACAAAGTATTTACTTTGACTCTTTGACAAAAATATAATTTTTTTTTTTTTTTTTAACCAACCGTTTTATCAGAAAAATTACACTGGTTATATAGCAGTTTGACAAACACTCATTTTGATCATTGAAAAGCTTAATATCCCTTTAACAACACAACGTAATTACAACGTTAAGCTGACTTTAAAGAGTTATCTCCCTGTGGTGTTAGGTACCACCTTAAAAGTTGTGTGAAATAATTCAAATATAACTTTTGGATTACCTCCCTTACACAGCTTTCAAATTGTCTTGACTATCCTTTAACCAGAAAAATGATTGTTTTTTATCTTTTTTGCCCCTTATTCATAAATGGTTTTATCTATACCCTCAGCCAATCCTAACCATCCCATATAGTAGTATAGAGCATTGGGGTATAATTTCAGAAAGATCATACATGTACACTTTTATTAACCCTTTCCTCCATTGACATTTTTTTTTTTCATACTTGATTCGCATAGGATTTTTCAATAAAAGGCTAAAAACATGCTTTAAAGAATAAGCAAATTGCAACAAACAACTTTTTCATCATATATTTTCAAGTAGTCAGATATTCATATGAATATATCCTTTTCATATTGGATACAAATTTTATTACTTTTGAAGCAACACTTTGTAGTCAAAGCGTTCCAACTCAGGTTCTACACAGGCGTCCAAAGGCGTCATTATGGAGTAAAGGGGGTGGCGTCAAAAGGCGTCACTATGGAGGAAAGGGTTAACTTAAAACTACGCTTGTGTTTGGCCCATCATTTGTGACTCTTTGCCCTATAACCCTAAAAATAAATTCCAACCTCTTCTTCTTATAATATTTAACATTGTGGTACAATTTCAGAGGAATTGAAATACTTATACACAACTTATTGTCCTGAAACTAGATAAATGCTTGTTTTGGTCCCCTTATCCTAAACCTTAGGGACCATAACCCCCAATATCAATCCCAAGCTTCCTTTTGTTGTTTTAAACATTGTGTTAAAATTCTATTCATTTCTATTAACATGATTAACTTATACTAAAGTTATTATCTGGAAACCATCCGTCTTCGAAAGATGCTCAGCTGACCACAAACACGATGTGATACCAATATAATTATATGATTGCAAAAATGTTATGTATAAAAAGGTATTCTAGACTTTAAACTAGAGGCTCTAAAGAACCTGTGTCGCTCACCTTGGTCTACATGTATGTGAATATTAAACAAAGGAAGCAGATGGATTCATGACAAAATTGTGTTTTGGTGATGGTGATGTGTTTGTACATCTTACTTTACTGAACATTCTTGCTGCTTAAAATTATCTCTATAAATAATGAACTTGAACCAGTAGTTTTAGAGGAAAATGTTAGTAAAAATTTACAAATTTTATGAAAATTGTTAAAAATTGACTATAAAGGACAATAAGTCCATAGGGGATTAATTGACCTTGTTGACCATTTCGGTCATGTTGACTTATTTGTAAATCTTTCTTTACTGAACATTATTGCTGTTTACAGTTTATCTCTATCCATAATAATATAAAAGATAAAAACCAAAAACAGCAAAATTTCCTTAAAATTACTAAATCAGGGGCAGCAACCCAACAATGGGTTGTCTGATTCATCTGAAAATTTCAGGTCAGATAGATCTTCACCTGTTAAACAATTATACCAAGTATACCCTTGTCAGATATATGCTCTAAATGCTTTGGTTTTTGAGTTATAAGCCAAAAACTGTATTTTACCCCTATGTTCTATTTTTAGCCATGGTGGCCATCTTGGCTGGTTGGCCGGGTCATCTGACATATTTTTTTAACAAGATACCACAATGATGATTGTGGCCAAGTTTGTTTTAATTTGGCCCAGTAGTTTCAGAGTTCTAGAAGATTTTTGTAAAAGTAACAACGCCGGATGCAAAGTGATGGGAAAAGCTCAGTAGGCCCTTTGGGCTAGGTGAGCTAAACATTACTTTTTTTCTAGTTTATAACTGAGTGAAGGCAATATCATATATATATACCCAATAAATCATCAAATTCTAAACATATTTCTATGTTGATTAAAATGAAGCTTTTTATTATTTGATGCAAATTTTATGTTCGGAGAGCATTCTACAGCTATTTTCCAGTATTCATTTAGGAATTACTTGATCATCATAAAAGCGGTGTTTAAAATATAATACAGGGGACTCATATTCATTTTAACTTTATTTCGTGCTGCTACTTTTGATTTTACACAGTTAAGATGGCTCAGACTTATTCAGGGTGGACAAATATTACTATATAGTATAAAAAGTCCATGGTTACAAAATTTACTAGTATATATTTAGTCCGATATTAGTTATATATGTCCCCAACCAAATTTTCCTAGGTAATCATGTCCTATAAAATCCTATAAAAGATTCAATTACTTGCATTTGCAAATTTAAATCTTATGTTTTAGTAATTTTTAAGAGTCACATAGTTAAATTTTTGATAAAATTTATGTCCCCAGACTATTAATTTTCCCACAAAGTCATGTCCATGTCATTAGAAGTCCTAGGTTTAAATGTCTTTGCCTTTAATTTGTTAAAGTGAATATGAATGTAATGTGTTTTAACATTGTTATAGACAAAACGAAAGAGTTGTGTATCAATCTGTTACAGCTAATTTCCTAAAGCATGTAGAGCAAGACTTAATTAAGTTAGCTTGCTTGTTTTGTATTTAAACTGTACACTCATTAGGATAATATCCAATTGAATTCAAATATTAAATATACAGGTTAAACTATGCCTATATATATTATATAAAGATGACCATCATGTCAATCATATTAACAAAGCTTGTATAAACAATTATACAAACAAAGAAGGCAAGCCAACCAAAGTTTTGCATTACATGCATTAGAAATTAGCTGTAAATAAAATTTGTCTCCAGACTAATTTTCCTAGGAAATCATGTCCATGTCATATTTTCCTAGAAAATCATGTCCATGTCATTAGTATTGAACTCCTAGGTAAAAATGTCCTAGTCCAAATAATTATGACAGCTTGAAAGGCTATTATATTTTTTTTCTTTGACGCCTTACTTCGACGAACTAAGTAAGGCGTCAAAGAAAAAAAATATAAAAGCCTTTCAACTTACAAGACGTCATAATTTGACGAAGTAAGGCGTCAAAGAAAAAAAATATAATAGCCTATCAAGACGTCATAATTATTTGGACTAAAAATGTCCATGTCTTTTATTATAAAAAATGTTATCAGCAAAGGAAACTGAATATTTATGTTTTTAATAATTAGGTTATTAAGGAAATATTCTTCATTTTTATTGGAAAAAAATTTCTTCTATTATCCAATCTTATCTATAAAAAAAAAATCTTCTATTTTAAATATATTTTATGATACAAAAAAACTATTAGAAAAACAAGTCTTGTGACATATTTTCCTAGGAAAACAAGTTACAAACATAAATTACTAGCCTAGGACTGATTTTCTAAGGGAGACAGGGAGAAAGGAGGTAGGAGAAAGGGGTGGGAAAAAGGGGGTAGGAGAAAGGAGAGGAAGGTTGGGAAAAAGGAGAAGTTGGAGAAAAAAATAAAATATGAAGAAATAAAATATCTCTCTTTTTTCCTGTAAATTAAAAAAAATAAAATAAGGAGAAGAGGGGTAGGAGAAAGGAGAAAAGAGGTGAGAGAAGGAAAAAGAGTACCCCCTGTCCTCCCCCTCATATGCATTTTCAGATCCTTTTTTCGCTTGTTCTATTAAAATCTTACCACGTAAATTCCTTAACTCTCTTTTTTATTTAATTGAATGTTGATTTTGTTTGCCTCAAAACAAACTGTTTTTCCTGTGAATAATTTTCAATCTCCTTGCTTCTAGTATGAAAAATTTGCAAATCATCTTTGACAGACGACGCGAGCACGAATCGCAATCTGTCAACAAAGTTCTAAATGCACATAAAAATAGTCCACTGTCGAGTTTTAATTTGATTTAGAATGACAAGACATTTCATCGTTCTTTGTAGAACAAACCATGATATCAATACACATTTGTATTTTATTGATCTTTCTAGGGATGTTGCGACTTTAATAATAAATATTCGTGTAGTAATATGCCCTAACTTTTCTGTACGAAGGCAGAGCAAACGAAACTTGAGGATGAACAAGATGAAGATGAAGATGTGTTGATAAGATCTGAAACGTAAAATGCATAAAACTTAAATTTTCTCGGTAAAAAGTCACTCACTATTATTTCTCTTTCAAAACTGCCATTAAGGAAACACGCATTAAAATACCCGTTTGGAAAAAAAAGGGGGGGGGGAGTCTCGGCTTGATATATAATATTTAGACGTCATGTTAAGAATGTAAATTATTTGAATTAATATGGGAAAGTTTGTTGAAATGTTCGCCGATTATGGCCAGATATTTTTTTTCCATTGATTTGTGACTAGGCCTAATAAACTTTTGAGCTGCAAAAACAAACAGTTTCTTTTAACGGAGCTATCCATTTGATTTTAGGGGGGGGGGGGGGGGGGGGCTAGGATAAAATTTGAAAAAAATAGGCAGGGCAGGAGTTTTGAGTAAAAAAAAGGCAGGATGACACACTTGCAAAAAAAAATAAGACAATTTTGGTAAAAAAGTCAGGATAAACTAAAAAAAAAAAAAGGCAGGACCAGAGACATATATTACAAATTATTATCGTCGTGTCATATGTTTTCGTATGTCATATGTTTTCGTATCAACCACATTTCGTCGATTTCGGCTGCATACGCGTACATTGTGGCGTGTTTTTCGGTTTCTATATTAAGAAGAACAACACCACTACAACTTGAAATATTTAAAACATATTCATCGTCGCTTTTTAAAGGCGTTAGAACAAATTAAATAAAACTGACCTATTTAGCCATTTTTATTTAATGTCAAAAATATGCATCACTAGAATAGTTGTGGAAAAAAATTCTGAAGGGTTAAAATAAAGTCCAGATATGTTTTTTGCAAGTCAGAAACTGGATCTTCAAGACATATGACTGTCATGTGTTTTTTTGGGCCGTTTTAATTACAAACCAGCAAGTTAAAATTAGCAGGGTTCTTATATAAAATGGTTGTTCAAAATCTAATTATTCAATATTTCATTGATAATTTTTTTTTATACATCCTTGATTCATGAAGATGAAAACAGTCTTGACTTTTTATATTTAATCCTAAATTTTGAAAACTGCATTTTATTTTAGAAAAAATAATGTATTTTGTACAAACCAGGTGCCAATCTGAAATTAATCAAAATCTTAAAATTTCAGCACACAATTCACCAACCTAAAACTATTTACTAGTAATTTTTAGTACTGAAAAGTATTTAATAACTTTTTTTATTATTCAAGCGATCATTAGAACCACGACTTTAGAAAATATTAATTTCCGGATTTTGCAGTCATTTCCTGTCCGTGTACTGATCCAATTTTTATTTCATACGAAAACATATGACGCCGTTTTTTTTTACATACAAAAATCGCAAAGTAATCGGAAACAGTAAAAAATCGTAGTAAGCATTGACAAAAAATCTAGATACCTAAAATCAATCTACAGGACATGCTTTTTAAATTTGAGTAAACACCGGAATAAAAACTCAACAGTGAAAACTGTAAGCAGTGAAAATTGTTATTAGTACGAAAACACATTACACGATGATATATCTCCTGGCAGGACCGATCACAGTGAAAAATTTAAAGGCAGGACAGAGATTACAGCTAAAAAAAAGGCAGGACAAAATTTACATCCTGCCCCCCCCCCCCCCCCCCCTCCTATAAAAATCAAATGGTAGCTAAATGGAGCTAACATTTGATTTTTATGGGAGCTACCATTTGATTTTTATGGGGAGGCTAGGATGAAAAATTTTGTCCTGCCTTTTTTTTCAAATTTCATCCTAGTAATAATGATACAACTGATACAAATCAAAATATAGAGAACAAAAATCACAACTTTTCTAATACATCCCTTAATGTCCCTATTACACGTAAAGAAATCAAAGACTGTATTAAGAAGTTAAAAAAGGGAAAATCTGGAGGTCCTGATTTGATAATTAATGAATTTCTAAAGGTGTGGTCAAACACTCTAGTTTTACTTTTGACCAAACTTTTTAATAAGATACTTAACTCAGAAAAATTCCCCAAAATTTGGAACATTTCTCTATTGACATCAATTTATAAATCTGGTGACCCATGATGGCATCTGATTGTGGGAACTATAGAGGTATAAATCAAAATCAAATATATTTTATTGTCAATTAAAGACGCCCATTACAGGCAGAATAATCACAAGTTAAATTTGGTACAATGATTACAAAATGATTACAATTATTTGAATACAATTAAATCAATGATTACAATGAAAAGACAAGAAAGACACACTAATGATCACTAATGTGCATTCATAAAATGTATCATGTTTCAACTTGACAAATACAGTGATCCTAAAAAAAAATGAATATAGGAAACTAAATTTAGATATTCTGGGTTTTCCCCTGGTGTTTTTATGATCCTACATTTAAAATGAGAAGCTTTATAAATATCTAAATTTCTAAATTATGCCTCTGTCTTTTTACAGTAAAATATATAAGTACACTAAGTTTCTAATAGTTGTTTTCGAACAACATTTAAATTATTAATTAAATTGCTTACTTGATTAAAAATGTGACTATCTTCATTGGACATTAGCCAAATAAATTGCGATTGATAGTCTAAATTGTGAAAGTTTTTGTAACTTTTAACTATGTTGGAAATAATGGAAACTCTCTCATTTTCCAAAGATGAACATTTAAGTAAAAAATGGAGTTCATCTTCCACTTCTTTTTTACAAAGATTACAAATTCTATCCATTGCCTGAAGTCACCTGTATCTGCCTCTCTCTATTTCTAAATCATGATTACTAATTCTGAATTTTGTCATCTGAATTCTCAGATTCCTATTACCTATAGCCAAATAAGGTTCAAAATATATATTTCTCTTAAAAAGTCTGTATGTTCTAAGTTTATTTCCAAATGACATATTTTTTCTGTCATCGTTTAAAGATGAATACCACAACTTATTATACTTTAATTTAAGTTTGTTTAAAATAAATCTTGTCAAGTTTGATTTCATATTAAAAACTTGTGATAAATCTATGTCTTAATATTTTGCTAATGAATTTATAGAATTAAACCAACTTTTCTTACTATGGTTTGATAAGGATTTTGATACAAGGAGAGCTTCAGACAATAATTGGTCCTCTGTACTTGTTTAACGTTATAAGTACGAAAAGGATATCTCCCAAGCTCACCTATCACTGCCATATTTGTGCTTCTCTTTCCTACTCCCAGTGAAAATTTACATATTTTAGAATGAATTGATTCAATTTGCAGTTCTTTACATAATTTTTCAAAATAACAATCTCCTTTTTCAGTTAACTTTTTTGAATCTAAAGCACCCCAAATTTCACTTCCATAAGTTAAAATTGGTTTAACTGTGTGGTCAAATATATGAAGTAAAGTTTTAATTTTGGGTTTATGACCTTTAAATATTTTATAAATTTTAAAAAGAGCTTTTAGTCCTCTTTTATATAGATCATATTTAGCCTCTGTAAAGCTTCCAGAGGCACTAAAGTTTATTCCTAAATATGTATACTCTCTAGCTTTGTCAATAGGACAATTATTTAATTTAAAAGATGAATGATTTATTTTTCCTGTACAGTTGAAAACCAAACTTTTTGTTTTTTTAAGGTTAATTTCTAATCCCCGTTTATTACAGTACAGACACAACTTATCTAAACTATTTTGTAAGCCTTCTGCAGTTTCAGACAGCAAAACTACATCATCAGCACATAATAAGAAGTTCAACTGAATTGAATCAAGTTGAACTGGTCACAAGTTTTATCAAATATTTCAGGGAGGTCATTAATGAATAATTTAAAAAGATTAGGGCTGAGATTATCCCCTTGGCGAACCCCTATATTAGATGAGAAGGAGTCTGTCATGTGAGATTTGCTCATTCTCACATTCAACTCAGTCTTTTTAAACATGCTTTTAATAACATTATAATATAAATCACTGATGCCATATTGTCTTAGTTTATAGAAGAGACCCATATATGCCAAACTGTATCAAATGCCTTTTTGAAATCGACAAAACAAGAAAAGAGAAGTTTAGGGCCTATTTGAGTATATTTTTCTATTAATGTTTTGAGAACAAACATATGGTCACTTGTTCTTTTTTTCTTGCAAAAACCAATCTGTTCTTTACATATTATATTTTTCTTTGATAAAAAATTCTCTAGCCTTATGTTTAATATTTTTGCAAATAGTTTTCCTAGTGCACTTCCAATGGTTATACCCCTATAATTTGAGGGGTCATCAGTAGAACCACTTTTGAATATTGGCACTATAAATCCTTTTGCCCACATAGTAGGGAAGGAGCCAGTTAAAAGAATATGATTAAATAATTTTTTAAAACTTGTTAATAGAAATGATTGGCTACATTTTAGCATTTCATTTAGGATCATGTCAAAGCCACTTGACTTCTTATTTTTTAATGTGTATATAGCTGTAATTATTTCTTTATCACTAATTTGGAAGTCAAGTTCTGAGAATATTTTTTCCTTTTCCAATTGCTTAAATCGATTAATAAAATTGTTATCGGTTGCATTAATTTTGCTTTTATTTAGCTCTTTAAAATAGTCAAACCATGTATTACATGGAATGTCTGGAGATGTAGATTTCTTTGTATCTTTTGGTAAATCCTTTAGTAAACTCCAGTATTTATTAGGGTTATTTTCATGAAGGTTGTCAAGTTCATCCATTATACTTCGTCTAAATTCCTTTAATTTCTGTTTTCTAGTTTTTCTGTACAATTTTAATAGTGAAAAATAAGATGTCCTAACAATTGGATCTTTGCTAAACTTTTTAAGGAGTATTTCATTACTATCTAATAAGCATAACAAGCTGTCTTGGTAAAGTCTTTACATCCATTTTACAAAAACGACTTAGTGATTTTCTTGAAACACATAATTTATTTTTTTTCAAATCAAGGTGGTTTTAGAAAAAAATTACAGAACTGTAGATCATGTCTTTATTTTAAAAACAATAATAAACAAATATTTGTTTAAATGTAAAAAGAAACTATATGTGTGTTTTGTAGATTTTAAAAGGGCTTTTGACAGTGTCTGGAGATCAGCTCTGTTCTTAAAATTACAAAATAAAGAAATACAAGGCAAATTTTATAATATACTGCATGACATGTACACTAATACCTTATATTCATGTAAATATCAAAATATGTTTACCAAGCCTTTTCTTGATAATCAGGGTGTCAAACAAGGTGACAGTTTAAGTCCAACTTTATTTACTGTAAATTCAGAAATTATTGCGAGGTTTTGATTATTGCGAAAAATGCGACAGACTTGTAAACGCAATAATTTTAACTCACATTTTAAAATCATTGATATGAATTAAACAGGATTTTTCTCAAAATCATTTTAATTAAAATCGCATTTAAGTCTAAAATGACAAAATCGCAATAATAAATGCACGCAATAATTTCTGAATTTAAGTACAGTAATATATTTGTTGATGACATAGTAAAATACTTAGTTACAAACTTAACTAGTGCAGTAAATTTAAATGGTCAAAAAGTGAACCATTTATTGTATGCTGATGATTTATTATTGATATCAGAATATGCAGATGGTCTCCAGAACTCTCTTGATTCTTTACAAAAACATAGTACTGAATTGAAACTGGACTTGAACCTTAAGAAAACAAAAATTATAATTTTCTCTAAAACTAAAAGTAAATTAAAAAAACGTTTACTTTTATTACAGTTCTAATGCAATTGAAATTGTTGATTGTTATAAATACTTAGGAGTTGATTTTCATAGCTCTGGAAAATTTATACAAGTAGTGTCAAGCCTCTCAGATAAAGCTAAAACAGCATATTTTGCATTGAAGTCAAAACTACCATACATATATAGTGAAAATTTGTCTGTTAAGACTTGGCTCCAGCTTTTTAATTCAATGATAACTCCTATTTTAACTTATGGATCAGAAGTATGGTTATCAGAATTCAAACCATTCAAAGACAAAAGTACATTAGACAAAACACAAAACTCCATATTTAAAAACATACTTGTGGTTCATGAAAAGTCTTCCAATCTAGCAGTGCGGTGTGAATTAGGCACTTTACCCATTCGCATTAAATGTTATCAACTTATGTGTAAATATTATGAGCGTCTCAATAATATTGGTGAACAGTCTGGTGGTCCGCATGAAATTTTCAAGGCTGCTTAAGCCTTTTGAAGTGGACAAAACTCTCACAAATAGAGAAAATTCATGGTCTTATAAACTATCTGAATTAATGAAATATACAATACCCTTTAAAAAGCATTGTAAGAGTAATTTCAAACAGAAACTAGAAGATTTCTACAAAAATAAAATTATATTTTAACTTTCTAAAATAAAAGATGGACACTGTGGTAAACTTTTATTTTTTAGTAAAATTTAAACAACAATAATATTTAAATTTTAATATTCCTAAATACCTTTAACCCTTTCCTCCATAATGACGCCTTTTGACGCCACCCCCCTTACTCAATAATGACGCCTTTTGACGCCTTTGTAGTACCTCAGTTGAAACACTTTGACTACATAGTGTCTGCAGTTGACTTAATAAAATTGGTATCCATTATGAAAAGGAATTTATCATAGGAATATATATATATCCGACTCAAATTTATTTGATGAAATAGTTGTTTTTCGCAATGCCTTAATACTTTAAAGCATATGTTCAGCATTTTATCAAAAAAATCCTATGCGAATCAAGTATGCAAAAAAAAAAAATTCAATGGAGGAAAGGGTTAATTGAAAAAAACTCACTTAATTAATAATAAGAATAATGCACACTCATTAGCAATAGAAACTGGGAGGTATGCAAGACCAAAAATACCATCTAATGAGAGATTTTGTAAATTTTGCACAGGAAAAATTGAAAATGAGATTCATTTCTTGATTGAATGTCTGCAATATAACAAAATTAGATCTAAATATAAAATTAATGATAATAATTTGGATGAAAATTTTACCAAAATGTTAAATCCTATGTCGGAAAAGGAATTAAAATCTATTTGTATGTATATTGAAGAAGCTCTTGATTTGAGAGACCACCATACCGTTTCATCAGATAATAGTCCTTGACAGTAGTTTGTCCATATACATATATATATATATATAAATATCTTATATTGTGTGTTTTAAGTAAATATATGAAAATCTAGAATAATACTGAAATATAAGTCTATGGTATCAATATCAGTTTATAATGTATTTGTATACATAGAATTGTTCCATGAATCTTTATTTCATTTGTGTGTTGTTTTAATATTATTAATTACATGTATCTGTATTTGGATCACGCCTCTATTGTCAGAGCTCTTTCCAATAGAATATTGAATTGAATTGAATAAACAGGAATCTCGGGAGGGGGCACTTCCTATATATATAAGGTGTCAGCTGGGAACAGTATATTTAATACATGTACACATGTTCCCAATGCATAGTCGGATCCTTGCCCCCCCCCTTTCGTGGGAAAAATTGGTTTATCAGGGGCGGATTTATCATTAAGGAGGGGGCCTTCCCCCCCTTTTTAGTTCACCTGGCCTGAAGGGCCAAGTGAGCTTTTCTCATCACTTGGCGTCTGGCGTCGTTAACTTTTACAAAAATCTTCTCCTCTGAAACTGCTGGGCCAAATAAAACCAAACTTGGCCACAATCATCGTTGGGGTATCTAGTTAAAAAATTGTGTCCGGTGACCCGCCCAACCAACCAAGATGGCCGCCATGGCTAATAATAGAACATAGGGGTAAAATGGAGTTTTTGGCTTATAACTCAAAAACCAAAACATTTAGAGCAAATCTGACATGGGTAAAATTGTTCATCAGGTAAAGATCTATCTGCCTTGAAATTTTCAGATGAATCGGACAACCCATTGTTTGGTTGCTGCCCCTGAATTGGTAATTTTAAGGAAATTTTGCTGTTTTTGGTTATTATCTTGAATATTATTATAGATAGAGATAAACTGTAAACAGCAATAATGTTCAGCAAAGTAAGATTTACAAATAAGTCAACATGACTGAAATGGTCAGTTGACCCATTTAGGAGTTATTGCCCTTTATAGTCAATTTTTAACCATTTTTCGTAGAACTTAGTAATGTTTTACAAAAATCTTCTCCTCTGAAACTACTGGGCCAAGTTAATTATAGATAGAGATAATTGTAAGCAGCTAGAATGTTCAGTAAATTAAGATGTTCAAACACATCAGCATCACCAAAACACAATTTTGTCATGAATCAATCTGCGTCCTTTGTTTAATATTCACATAGACCAAGGTGAGCGACACAGGCTCTTTAGAGCCTCTAGTTTTTGGAAAAATTTGGTTGCTTATACAGGAAATCACTGAAGCGTGACTGGAGCGGCCCCCTCTTAGGTCAGTCAGTGGGCCCCACTTATGAAAATTTTTGGATCCGCCACTGTTTATATATAGGAAATCATTGAAGCATGACTGTAGCTTAAATTTCACATTATTATACAGTTTTCTATCAGAAGCTTTATTTTGGCTAGCATACCAATTTCTAATATATTTAGTGTGAATTAATTTGCTAGATATGTTCAAAAATTTATATTTTCCGAAATGTTTTACTTCTTGTTTAATTTCAAAAACTTTTTCTACTAGCAAATTAAATGAGAACTGGCAGAAGAAGTTATGTTAGATTTGTGAAGCTCTTGGCTGCATTTATAAGCATCTTTCAATAGACTGAATTCAGTTGTAAGATTTTTAAATCTATACCAGTATTTTACAATTGACTTTACAATATCATAATGTTGGGGGAAAAGACTGAAGTGGGGACCCCCTCTTAGGCAGTCTTTGGGCCCCCTCTTATGAAAATTTCTAGATCCGCCATTGTTTTCTAGTTTAAAAATATGTGAATAGGTGTTGAAAATATTAAGAAATATATTAAGTCAACAAATTAAAAAGAAAATGTGGTACACTGTATGATTGCCAATGAGACAACTCACTATTATGTGTCTAGATAGGCAGGATTAGGGGGCCCGGTCTGACAACACCTTTTGTTAGAAAAATTTAGTTGATTGTATAGGGAATGACTCGAGTAGGGACTCCCTCTTAGGCAGTAAAAGGGCCCCCTCTTATGAAAATTTCTAGATCCACCATTGATTTCTAATTTAAAAATATGTGAATAGGTGTTAAAAAGAAAATATGGTATACTGTATGATTGCCAATGAGACAAATCTAGTCTCTAGATAAGATAAAACCATGCAAGTACAAAGGTTACAGAGAAGTTTAAAAAAAATATACATGTATAAAACAATTTATGCATTTAAAATGCACACATTAGACACAATTACATTCGAAATTAACAACTTTAGGTCACTGTATGGCTTCAACATTGAATGATAAAACCAGAAACTACTATAAGTTACAATAAGGAGGCTTGAGGGTACATGTATAAAAATTTAAGAGAAAAATAAACATTTATTTTTTCATTACAAAGGAGTAGATTCAGTAAGACCCCTTTTTGGCCCCCCAAAAAATAGCAGTTTTACAAAATTGTGAAAATGTAATCCTTAAGCTATTTATTGGAAAGTAGCATGCTTCTGCTAAATAAATATAGGATGTTTTTGACAATACAATGCATATATCAGGTACTAGCATCATTAAGTTATGCTAAATTACTGAAATCTTCAAAATTTTAGATATTTTGGTAAATTTTAGACGGTTTCTGTCTTAAATAAAAGTGTAAATTTTCCCCTTACATTATGATATTGTAATTATTCGTGTTCATTTATAATATTGAAATGTTAATTATACCCCATGCAACGAGTTGCGGAGGGTATAATGTTTTTGACCTGTTCGTCTGTCCGTCAGTCCTGTTTCTTGTCATCACAACTCCTTTCAAACCATGCATCAGAATTTCATGAAACCTTTTCAGATAATAAGGACATACTATGTAGTTGTGCATAATGACGGGAAATTGCGATTCAATTTTTTTTCTAGGAGTTACGCCCCTTTGAACTTATTTACTTTAATGTACTACTGCAACAGTTTGTCATCGCAACTCCTCTCAAACCACACAACAGAATTTCACGAAACCTTTTCAGATAATAAGGACATACTATGTAGTTGTGCATATCGACGGGAAATTGCGATTCAATTTATTTTCTAGGAGTTACGCCCCTTTGAATTTACTTGTAAAATGTAGATCATCATTAAAATTGCTCAAAATTATCTCCCTTTGGTATAAAAATGCCATTTTTGGAACTCATCTGTGACCTTTATTTTTTATTATTATTTTCAATTAAGCTGTTCTTAAACTTAACTATTGTAAAATTTGAGCGATTTCTGTAATTAAGTTCTCTTATTTCGGTATTACCTCTATTTCTGCTATTAGTTCAACAGAAAAAAGGTACCTTTACAAAAATGTATGCTTCTTTCGAAGGCAGGTTGTGAACGGTGACCCCATTTTTTTTTATTAAGTACAAGATTTAAGTACGTTTATCATTTTTACAGAAACAATTTTTCCTTGTAGATGTTGCAGATACATTCATACAAATGATGTTGAAGAAACAAAGAGAAAAGGAACTTGGACTGAACCAGTTTGTTTGCAGCTTCTAAGGTGAAGTATACTTATTTAAATGTTTTGTAAAAATAAGAAGATGTGGTATGATTGTAAATGAAACAACTCTCCATGAGAGACCAGTGAGACAAAAATTAACAACCATAGGTAACTACATCCTTCAACAATGAGCTTTACAACGTCAAGGACTTGAAATTACCAATGAACAACTTAGGGCCTGATTTATTAACAAAACATTGAACGATAAACTGTTATGATATACAGCAACAAACTACTGAATTACAAACTCCTGAATTGAGACAGACACATGGAGTTTGTAAAACATTAAAAATGGTTGCTGGCACAAAACCGTCCTTCTAACCTATGACAGAGGTGCAATATTTCAACTAGCAAACTATAAAAATCATTTGAAAAGGGCTTAATTCAAAGATCAATACAAAGTCAAAGCACAATAAAAAATCCTAAAACAAAAACACATGAAATACACATCTGAGATTTATAGCAGTTACTGAAAGCATGTTCTTATAATCAATATTTTATCCTTGTCCTGAGTTACACAATGGCCTGAATTTCTCTTAAGGGCATACCGTACAGTTTTGATCCTGTATTTACAAGTTCGTGAAAATTTGCATATAGGCTATTTTTACCTGATTAAATCAAATATGTAATAAAAAATATACCTTCATGTGCTACTTTTTGAGAAAAATGAGGTCGAAATTTTGTATATTTGCTCAAAATTCAGATATGTGGCCGTATTTTCTTCTTTCTAAAAAAAGACATATTTTTTTTGTTATAAAAGATAAACACAAATTGTTTTTTGTTAAAGTCATATGAAACGAGTGAGTGGTGAAAAATAATGTTTGTCCAATTCTTGAACCAATGGATGTATACATTCATAAACTTAGTCCTATGTGCAGGATTTTATCATTATTTTCGCAAATATATCATAGAATCGCCAATTTTTTTCTCTCTCTGTTTGTTATGATTGAACAAATATGGCTGCTCATTAAATGCCGTGATTTGAAGCCGTGATTTGAAGCCGAGTTTAACCGATTGTCACCTTATAGTAAACAAATCACAAAAAGCATGGGTATTGAGCACGTGTTTAACATGTATAATCAGATATTTGTTTATTTCAATGACAGATCCATGCGTATTGTGGTCACCGGATTTTTACGAGGAGGGTTACGCTCGGGTCACTATGCATACTGAAAATATGTCGGCAAATTGCTTGCTGGCAGCAAGCAATTAAAAAAAAGTACTCTTCTTCTAAATGTGAACAAATTAAAGAATTTTCATCAGAAAAAAGTATATGTACATAAGTTGTTTAATGAAAACTAACCATTTAGTTATAAAAAACATACGCATATTTTTTTTAAATTTGAGGTTTCTTATGACTTTAAATAATCGGTAATTTCTGTATTTTATAAGTATCCTAAAAAATTATGCATTTTTTATTCCGAAATAACTCGTCTTTGTCAAATGTTCATGAATTGAGGAAAAATATGTCAATTTTGG
Source organism: Mytilus trossulus (assembly GCF_036588685.1). Lineage (NCBI taxonomy): Eukaryota > Metazoa > Mollusca > Bivalvia > Mytilida > Mytilidae > Mytilus > Mytilus trossulus. Next base: position 2,917,594 of record NW_026963310.1, read on the forward strand.
CTTTATGTCATTTTGTATGTTTATCAAAATTTAAAAAAATCCTTTATTTACAGTTTTATAAAATTTGGGTCACATAATCTCCCTGCAAATTGAAAGTCAAACAAATTGCTGTTTTGAAAAATGGGGTTCCATGAACTCGTTTTCAAATAAATTCAGTTTGAATGATAAAAATCAGTCGAAAAATGCATTTTTCTCTGGTATGTTAAAGTTTGATGTCGCGAAAATAACATTTTGCATTAGCAACGTCATTACCTCCTCTGTAACTGTATTGTATGCCCTTAAAAGCTAACCTAGACCTATAAATGAATGATTATAGCCATCACTTGATGTCATCTAAACAAATAACATATAGATGGAGAGAAATTTTAGTTTAAGTCGCAAAAATGATCAACAAGAAAAGATCATCAAATAAGTATCATGAATGGTTGAAATTGTCAGTCAACTCCTAATTAGGATTTTTTTGTAGATAAAGGAGGTAAATTTCCTCTGTTGACAAAAAAATGGTTGAGGAGTCGGAAAGTTTGACTGAAGATTAAGGATATCAAATGAAGGTAAACATAAATTTAAAGTAATGTTTATATTTGTATTAATACATGTACCTCGAGTATGCATCAACGATGTATTGGGTAAGATGGTAATAACTGTATGTGAAACAATAAAATTTGTTTAAAGTGGGCAGTACATGTATATTAAAACATACCATCAACATTAGCACAACTAAAAATGCAATCATAAAAGCATCTGCAAAGTTTCATAGAAATCTGTGAAAGTATGACACAGTATCCATGGTATCAGTTATTTGATGTCCATGTCATTCAAGGTGGATATTGTGTCATTGGCAATAGACAAATTTCCTATTTACATGTACCCACTTTAATCGGAACAAATTTGAGGGAAGTTAACTGTTTAATGCATATGCCATTATGTTTTCTATACATGACTAAATCATCAGAAAAAAGTAAACCTTCCGCCAAAATTGCACCATTTATATTTTTGAATTTATTTCTTTGGGGTGTTTGAAGTGACAGAGTACCAAGATGTCTTACCACAGAGAAGGTATTAAAACCTGTTGAAAAAACATAGAATCCGAGTCAAAAGTTGATAATGTGAAAATAGACTATTATACCACATCATCTTAATGTCGAGCCTGCAACTTTTGTTGCAGAAAGCTCGACATATATATAATGTTCTGGTGGCCAGCAGCGGAGTTAGCTGAATTCTTAAAAGCTTTATATTTTAGAAGGATGAAGACCTGGATGCTTCATACTTTGAATATATACCAAAATGCCTCAGGTTACCAAGTTTCTCTCCGTCACATGTCTAATGTCCTTGACCTAATTTTCATGGTTGAGTGTCTACTTGAAAAAAAGTTAAGATTTTTATACGACTGCAAAAATTCAAAATTTTGGTGGTATATAATGTATGAGGTTGGCGTCGTTGTCGTTGTCATCCGAAGACATTTGGTTTTCACACTATAACTAGTAGAAGTAAATAGAAACCTATGAAATTTAAACACAAGGTTAAAGACTAGAAAAGGAAGTTTCAAATTGATTTTGGGAGTTTTGGTCCCAACAGATTAGGAGTTAGGGGCCAAAAAGGGCCCAAATAAGCATTTTTCTTGGTTTTTGCACAATAACTTTAATAGTATAAGTGAATAGAAATCTATGAAATTTTAACACAAAGTTTATGACCACAAAAGGAAGGTTGTTATTGATTTTGGGAGTTTTGGTCCCAAACAGTTAAGAAATGAGGGTCCAAAGCCAAAGGGTTCAAAATTAAACTTTGTTTGATTTCATCAAAAAATGAATTATTTGGGTTCTTGTATATATGTCAAATCTAACCGTGTATTTAGGGTGCAATCAACAGTTTTTTTCTATGACGTCATATTTTGAGGGACCATCTATAATTGACCCTTAGTGGTGTTAATGTTAATGAAGATACTTGTATAAAACTAGATATCATTAGAATCATATGTATAAGTTTGTGATAAGGTCAGTTCAAGGGGAACCATTAGTGGTAGGCCAATGTTAATTGGTGTTCAGTTTTATAAACATTAGCACATCTCATTTCCATGGAGAATATTTGGCCCTGCCCCCTCAGTCATGGTCTTGACTTTAAAACTTTTGCTTAGTTTACATGTATTAGTGTGTGATAATATCAGTTTAAGATGAGCTGCTAATGTTAAGTCAATGATATTTGGTATGCAAATTTATTGTCATTTGAAAGTGTTGTTTTCATGGAGATTATATAGCCCCACCCCTGATCATGGTTCATTGACTTTGAAACTTTTACATAGTTTAAAAGTTAATGTTTGTGTTTAGGTTCTTTTAAAGGGAGCTACTTATTATGAGTCAATGGTAATTGGTATGCAGTTGTATTATATTTATCATTGGCACATCTCATTCCATGGAGATTGTTTAGCCATGTACCTTCAGTCATTGTTCATAGACTTTGAATATTTGCATAACTTACATTTTAAAATATTGCTATTTAATTTCAACATTGCATTATCAAAATTACATGTATATTTGCATAACTTACATGTTAAAATATTGCTATTTAATTTCAACTTTGCATAATCAAAATTACATGAATATTTGCATAACTTACATGTTAAAATATTGCTATTTAATTTCAACATTGCATAATCAAAATTACAAAAAAGGGATACATATCTCTGTGAAAACAGTTTATTAAGTGTAAGTTCTTAGACCACATTCATTCTGTGTCAGAAACCTATCTTGTGTCAACTATTTAATCACAATCCAAATTCAGAGCTGTATCAAGCTTAAATGTTGTGTCCATACTTGCCCCAACTGTTCAGGGTTCAACCTCTGTGGTCCTATAAAGCTGTGCCCTGCGGAGCATCTGGTTTGTAAAGTGAAATTCTCTCTTATTATAAGTAATAGGATAACTATATTTGGTATGTGAGTACCTTGCAAGGTCCTCATGGCTGTCATACAGTTTTCACTTGACCTCTACCTCCTTTCATGGATCAGTGAACAAGGTTAAGTTTTGGTGGTCAACTTGACCGTCAAGTCCATATCTCAGATACTAAAAGCAATATGTCTAGTATATTTGGTGTATGGAGGACTGTAAGGTGTACATGTCCAACTGGCAGGTGTCATCTGACCTTGACCTCATTTTCATGGTCAGTGGTCAAAGTTAAGTTTTTGAGTTTTTGTCTTTTTATCTAATACTATATGCAATAAGTCTACTGCTATAATAACTATATTAGGTGTATGGAAATATATTAGTTGTATGGAAGAATTATTAGCTGTTTAGATGTGTGCCTTGTATGGTTCATCTCACCTTGCCTGTCCTTGGCCTCATTTTCATGGTTTAGTGGTCAATTTTTAGTTTTTATACGACCGCAAATTTTGAAAAAATTTTCGTCGTATATTGCTATCACGTTGGCGTCGTCGTCGTCGTCGTCCGAATACTTTTAGTTTTAGCACTCTAACTTTAGTAAAAGTGAATAGAAATCTATGAAATTTTAACACAAGGTTCATGACCATAAAAGGAAGGCTGGTATTGATTTTGGGAGTTTTGGTCCCAACATTTTAGGAATTAGGGGCCAAAAAGGGCCCAAATAAGCATTTTCTTGGTTTTCGCACTATAACTTTAGTTTAAGTTAATAGAAATCTATGAAATTTTGACACAAGGTTTATGACCACAAAAGAAAGGTTGGGATTGATTTTGGGAGTTTTGGTTTCAACAGTTTAGGAATTAGGGGCCAAAAAAGGGCCCAAATAAGCATTATTCTTGGTTTTCGCACAATAACTTGAGTTAAAGTAAATAGAAATCAATGAAATTTAAACACAATGTTTATGACCACAAAAGGAAGGTTGGTATTGATTTTGGGAGTTTCGGTCCCAACAGTTTAGGAATTAGGGGCCAAAAAGGGACCCAAATAAGCATTTTTCTTGGTTTTCGCACCATAGCAGGAAGGTTGGTATTGATTTTGGGAGTTTTGGTCCCTACAGTTAAGGAAAAAGGGGCCCAAAGGGTCCAAAATTAAACTTAGTTTGATTTTAACAAAAATTGAAACCTTTGGGTTCTTTGATATGCTGAATCTAAAAATGTACTTAGATTTTTGATTATTGGCCCAGTTTTCAAGTTGGCCCAAATCGAGGTCCAAAATTAAACATTGTTTGATTTCATCAAAAATTGAATAATTGGGGTTCTTTGATATGCCAAATCTAACTGTGTATGTAGATTCTTAATTTTTGGTCCAGTTTTAAAATTGGTCTAAATTAAAGTGCAAAGGGTCCAAAATTAAACTAAGTTTGATTTTAACAAAAATTAAATTCTTGGGCCTCTTTGATATGCTGAATCTAAACATGTACTTAGATTTTTGATTATGGGCCCAGTTTTCAAGTTGGTCCAAATCAGGATCTAAAATTATTGTATTAAGTATTGTGCAATAGCAAGTCTTTTCAATTGCACAGTATTGTGCAATGGCAAGAAATATTTAATTTCACAATATTGTGAAATAGCAATTTTTTTTTTAATTAAGAGTTATCTTTCTTTGTCCAGTATAGTAAGCAAGAAATATCTGCAAGATTTTTTTTTAATTGGAGTTATCTTTCTTTGTCCAGAATCAACTTAAATCTTTGTTATATACAATATACAATGTATATTCACTTTTTACTACCAACTGATAAATTTAAATAATCTTTACCATTCAGTGATAACAAGCAGTTTTTTTACATCTTAATATTTTATGATTTATTTAAATGAGTAGTAATTGTTGCAAACTCCATTAGAATATTTTAATTGAAATTAGTTTTGGAATAAGGGAGAGGGGGATGTGATTAAAAAATTGGGTTCAATTTTTCTCATTTGAAATTTCATAAATAATATTCAAATGCATAGTGAATTGCTCTAAGAGAAAACAAAAATTTTAAGTTCATTTGAATACATTCATTCTGTGTCAACTATTTAATCACAATCCAAATTTAGAGCGGAATCCAGCTTGAATGTTGTGTCCATACTTGCCCCAACCGTTCAGGGTTCAACCTCTGCGGTCGTATAAAGCTACGCCCTGCGGAGCATCTGGTTTTGGTTAATGTTAAGGTTATGTTTCAATTGTAATAAAGCTTTATTTTAAGGACTACAAAAGAAGGCGAGACATTTCAGCGTGTGCACTCTTGGTTTTATATTAAACCCTAGAAAGAAGCTACAGATTAATGTTAACTGCAAAAATACTAAAATCCTTTATTAATTAGATCATATAGATACAGGAAATGAAAATATTTTGAAATTTTTTATCATAAAAATGGTTATGCTTATATATTCAAGTTTCACTAAATTCCAAGAAGGGTTTCCACAAATAACAATGACTGATTTTCAAAATGATCATCATGTAAAAATGAAGAGATGTGCTATTCTTAGTTTGCTTTCAGCCTTTAGCAAAAATAATTACCATGTATATTGTAATAAGCTATAAATAAAAGCCCCCCATTGTAAAATGTTAAACAATTAAAAAGTAATTAACAGCGTCCTGATCTTTATAAGTTCGAAGAATAAAATTGAGTCATATTATGGTATGATGTTGTTGTTAGCGATGTATGTCGACACATATGGTTTCCGGATAATTATATAGTTTAAGCGAATGGATATCCATGAAATTTTAACACAAGGTTTAATACCAAAAAGGAAGGCTGGGTTGATTTTTGGGGTGATGGTACCAACAGTTTAGAAATTAGTGGCAAAAAAGAAGCATTTTTGTAGTTTCCAGACATTAACTTGTGTACTAATCTCTCTGAAATTGTTCTTCAAGGTTCCATATCACAAAGGGTAGACTGGAATTGTTTAAATGGGTAATTGCCTCAAACGTTCAGGAAATAGGGGGTCAAAAACAATCATTTTTCTAATTTCCAGACAATATTTTGTGTTTAAGTGTATGGATTTCTTTAAAATTGTACTGCAAAGTACCATACCACAAAGGCTGGGATTAAGTTTTGGGGTAATTACTGAAAGGGGGTTGAAAAAAATTGGTGGAGGGGGATTTTTTTTTCTCATAATTCTGATCAAAATCCAAATACAGACAGTCTATCATGCTTGAATATTGTGTCCAAACATGCACCAACTGGTCAGTCAAATAACAAGGCTGCGCTGCACATCATTTTCTTAATCATATTAATCTTACATGTTAAAGTTTGTACATTATGAAGTTACTAACATGTTGATTTTGTGTATTTCAGATTATTATTAAAAAAAGAGCACTTTGAAGTACTAGGAGAATTTGAAAACATCTTGGTGTAATAGTCTGACTGATTATGACAGAACATCAAAAGAAATGACGAAAAATTACACATCTTATCAAAATAGCACTACTAGAAACTAAAAGCTACTTGCAATTTTCACTGGTTTTGAGATCAGTAACAGTCTGACAAGGAAAGAATTTAATGAACATGATTATGATGCCTCTTGATAAATATAAAAACATATTGACTGTAAAATAATTTCCAGTTACCAATTATATCTGTTGTTTACAAAATTTGTTATTTGGAAATATCTGTTGAATGTTTTGAAATTAAAATGTGTTAAATGATTAAAGAATTGAAGTCTTTAAATGATACAAAAGCAAGGATACATGGAATGATTGCAATTGAGACAACTACTAGCCCTGCATAATAGGGCACTGATGTAAACAAGTACAGGTCACCTGAAGTCTTCAACAATAAGCAAAAGCCTTAATTTAAAGATCGTTATACATGAGCTTATTAAGTCCCAAGATAATGGTATCTACATCATTTGCTGTCAAATTTTTGTTTGTATGTTTCTGATGAAGGTTAATTAAAATAAGCCCAGCACACCTAATTTGTGAACTGTTTTCTTTTAATTTCTAAAGAGAAAGCTAATAGACAAATTTAAGCAAAAAACAAAAAAAAGGAAATCCATTTAATATGGCAGACAGCAACCAAACACAACCAGTTGACATAATGAACATGTTTTTGAGTGCTCAAACTGCACTATAACTTTAGACACAAAAACATCTTATATAATGCTGGATTACACAAAAGTGTTTAAATCATCTGCTCTTCTCTGATGTTTAAAAATTGTACAGATTTGGTGTCGTAATATCTCAGTAACATGGGTTAGAATCCCGGCATGGGAAGAACAAAAAAATTGCGAAAGCAAACTTACAGATCTTACATTTTTGGGTTGATGTTTTGACGACTTGCATGTACATGTACAATATATACAAAAAAAATAGCTGCTATTGAGACAAAGGCAAAAATCATAGTGCAACAAATAAAATTGAGAAAGGAAATGGTGAATATGTCAAAGCGACAACCACCGGACCACAGCCGAAAGCAACCAATGGGTCTTCAATGTAGCGAGAATTCCCACACCCGTAGGTGTCCTTCAGCTGGCCCCTAAAATATGCATAATAGTACAGTGATAATGGATGTCATACTAAACTCCGAATTATACACAAAAAACTAAAATTTAAAATCATACAAGACTAACAAAGGCCAGAGGCTCCTGACTTGGGACAGGCGCAAAATTGCGGCGGGGTTAAACATGTTTATGAGATCTCAACCCTCCCCCTATACCTCTAGCCAATGTAGAAAAGTAAAAGAATAACAATATGCACATTAAAATTCAGTTCAAGAGAAGTCCGAGTCCGATGTCAAAAGATGTAACAAAAGAAAATAAATAAAATGACAATAATACATAAATAACAACAGACTACTAGCAGTTAACTGACATGCCAGCTCCAGACCTCAATTAAACTGATTAAACATGTTTATTACAGATATAATAACAATAAACTAAAATAACACTTACCACTACTAAATGATTAGGAACTTTCAGGAACTAATTGCAGCTACTGTCCAGGTTATGTTAAACAAATTTTCAGCTCCAACTGATCTGTTCAGTGAATAGTTTTTGTCATTTAAATAAAATGTGAACACATTCCAATCTTTTGGCAGACGTGAATATTCTCATGTGGCATTTATACCTATATGCAAGGGTACCTATATCTGGTGGTGATGATACACAGTGATAATTAACCATTTTTTTCTTCTTTTTGTGTAATTTTGAAAAAAAATGGAATTTAAACTTTTTTCAGCATTTTGGAAAAAAATAATTTTGTAAATTTTTCATGTTTTTTTCATTTATTTTATAAAAATTAAATTTTAAAAGAATTTTTTTTTGAAATATTTATTTTTTTTTTTTTTAATTTTTGAAAAATTTGATTTTTTTCAAATATTTTGCATTTATAAATTTTTTAAACTTTAAAAAAGTTGATTTTAGTTGCCTTCGTCCATGCAAGCATGGACTACGTTAGCCTTGGTTGCCTTCGTCCATGCATGCATGGACTAAGTCTGTTGTGTTAGTGCATGCAATCATGGACTAAGTTAGGGTTAGTTGCCTTAGTGCATGCATGCATGTACTAAGTCTGTTGTGTTAGTCCATGCATGCATGGACTAAGTAAACGTTAGTTACCTTCGTCCATGCATGCATGGAGTAAGCTTAGTTTCTAAGTTTTCATGTTTACAAATCATGAAAAGGTTTAGCCATACTATCAAGTTTTGCAATTTATTTCCTAAGGTAAATTATAATGCACAATATGCATGTAAAACATAATTAATAGGTTGAATATGAAAAAAATCAACTAAACAGAAAAAAAAGGTAATTACATCAAATCAAAAAATAATTGAACTAACACCATGAAATTAAGTGGTAAGGAGAAATGGAGGTTTTCTAAACTTGATGTTGATTTCCAGTTTTATTTAATACCTTGTTGATATTAAATACCCACGAACATGTCATTTTTCCTTCATCCACGAAAATTGGTACCCACGAAAATAAATGAATCCACAGTATTTATTTTGTTTAGTTATCAGCTGTCGTCGGACTCCAGTTTTGGTATTTTCTCGTTGTGTCGAAGTGCCATTGTGCCGTCGGATGTTTTTTTACTCTTTTGTCGGGTTATTGTCTCTGCTTACCCTTCCGGAGCACCAGAGATCACCCCTAGTTTTTTGTAGGGTTCATATTGCTTATTCGATCTTTAGTTTTCTATGTTGTGTTATGTGTTCTATTGCTTGTCTGTTTGTTTTTCATTTTTTAGCCAGAAGTTATCAGTTTATTTTTGATTTATGAGTTTGACTGTCTCTCTGGTATCTTTCGTACCTCTTTTACACATACCCCATTTCCATTCTGTATTTTTAACAGTGTATTACAACAACATAGTACATCATACATGACGTAACAAAGACTTAGCAGTAAAATATGTACCTCTGACGAAAACCTAGATTCAAGTTAGTGACATCGGTAACGAAAAATGTAAAAACAATTTCAAGCATTGCTTTACAATAGTTAATTATATAACTATTGGTTGTATAATTATGTATCGTATAATAGATGTAGAACACGCATGCAATCTGGAACGATTAAAAAATATGTTTGCAGGACAATATCCATGTACTTGTCTACTGTTTATTAGAAAATATACACATATTCAAGTCTCACGATATGAAACTATGAAAAGCATTAAAAAAAGTAGTTTAACAGTTCGTGTACTTTTTCAACAATTTGCTTTTTTATTAATACAGAAAATATGGTTCAGTAAAATATTCCATACACTTTGTCTCACAATAAGGGGTGCATGTTTAGTTACTGTGGAAATTCCATTATTTGACTATAATAAACAAAGGCAACAGTAGTAAACCACTGCTCGCAATTCATAAATTGATTGAGAAAAAACAAATACGGGTTACAAACTAAAACTGAAGGAAACGCATTAAATATATGAGGAGAACTACGACACAACAGAAACAAGTCATTAAAATGTAACACACACATAAACATAATAAACGAACTATAATACAACAATGGACATTTTCCTGACTTGGGACAATATATTTTAAGAAATAAAATGGTGGATTGAACCTTGTTGTGTGGCATGCCAAACCTCTCGCTTTTATGGCAATGTCAAATATAACAGTTAAATGACAACATTACATGACAGGACTACAATACAAATAAATGGGAGAACATATAGGACAGAGGAACACATGAATAATAGCTCACAAAAGGTACCAGGTTTAAAGTTAAATACGCCAGAGGCATGTTTGGTCAACACAAGACTAATCAGTGACGCACAGATGGAAAAAGTTCTAAAGCCAAAACAAGTACAAAGTTGAAGAGGACCGAGGACCAATAGTTAAAAAAAGTTTTAAAAAAAAGTGCAGAATTTTTATGATAAACTAAAGCATATTTATCAATAAAGAAAATATTATAATCATGGCGTGGATTACATAATCTGATCTCAAAATGTAATTAGTAAATTATTTTGAATCCATTAGATATATTTATCCTCCATTTTTTAAATGAACTCCGATGCTCCTTTGACTTTTGAGTATTCATCTTGTCCGGACACCTTACACACTTCTCAAATTATCTTCAAGTTTCCTCGTTTTACGATTCAAATTCTTATTATTCAAATGTACGAGGAAAGAAACCAATGTGCTTTAAAGAGAGGGACGAAAGATACCAAAGGAACAGTCAAACTCATAAATCTAAAACAAACTAGCAACGCCATGGCTAAAAACGGTAAAGACAAAAAGAAAAACAATAGTACACATGACACAACATAGAAAACTAAAGAATAAACAACACGAACCCCACCAAAAACTAGGTGTGATCTCAGGTGCTCCGGTAGGGTAAGCAGATCCTGCTCCACATGTGGCACCAGTCGTGTTGCTTATGTGATAACTAATCCGGTAAATAGTCTTATTCGGTAGGTCACATTCATGAAAGGGAAGGGGATTGTAGTTACGACGTAAGGAACATATCCGATATCATTTTTGAAACAGTTATTCCATACCGATCAATCAACTCGTGATCGCGTCCGTAAAATTTACGAAGGGATGATTTCAACTTCACCATTTGGAACTCTTGGTTTAATAGCTTCATTGTGAGCAGCAACTCTCTATTAAGAAAATCATGATAGGAAATGCAAGCACGGGAATATCGTATCAATTGGGAGATATATAGCCCGTATGCAGGTGATGCTGGAATGTTGCTACTTAGAAATGGAAAGTTCAAAATTGGAAAGCTGAAATCACCTCTTCTTGTAGAGTTTTGTTTTCAACCGACCCTCATTGTCAATTTATAGATGTAAGTCAAGATATGAAGCCGTAACTGTATCTGTAGTATCCCTTATCTCTAGTTCGATGGGATAGATGCGTTCCACATAGTAACCAAATTTTGAATTATTTAGTAAAAGAACATCATCTATATAGCGGAAAGTAGAGTTAAAGGGTATTGCTAACTTCTTATCTTTTTCCTAAGAAGTTCCTGCATAAAGTCAGCCTCATAGTTATAAAGAAATAAGTCGGCTAGTAGAGGGGCACAGTTTGTTTCTATTGGAATGCTGACAGTCTGTTGAAAAACATGTCCTCCTTACGTAACAAATATGTTGTCAATCAAGAAATCAAGCATCTTGATAATATCAGTTTGAGAGATTTTTTTGTTCGTACCAGAGTGGTCCTTTACAAAGTAGGATTTATTTCTCCATAAGACAAGATATTTGTATTTACGTTGGCCATTTAATTTTATGAAGCAAAGAAATACCAACTCTTTCAATTTGTCTTTTAGTTTGGAATGTGGAATACTTGTGTAAAGAGAAGAAAAGTCAAATGTTTTAATACTGTTACAAGATGAAAGAGAGTTAGATTGTATGTACTCTAAAAGATTTTTGGAATGTTTAAGTATCCACATCTGATTCACGCCACCTCTAGAATATGCAGTTTCAAAATAACTTTGAAGCCCGTCTTTGATTGCTGATAAAATAGATGTTAATTCTTTAGAAAGAGGTTCGTGGAGCACTTGGAAGACCCAGCAATATACCTTTGGTTGTAAGGCCACTTATGTAGTTTAGGTATTCACAAAAAGTGATGGAAGATCCAGTTCTTCATCTTTGGTTGAAATTCCAAAGAAACAAAAAACACACCTATGATTATCCAGGATTTCCTCTATGGTAAGTGTCGTGACGGTATATGTTGAGTTTCCAAGTGAATTGTCAATACCTGATTCAATTATCAAGCAGTTTATGTAAAAACACACACAAAAACAATGTTATTTGCGGCTTTGTCTGCGGGGACAACACCTTATTTGTCATGGAGGTCGGATAGGTGTTTTGCAACATTTGGGTCTTTAAAGATTGACGTAGCATGGGCATTGATGGACTCATTCAGTTTCTTAACTCTGATTTGTATCAACGACCTCACTGCCTTAATTCATTCGGAAACAGTGTCTACGTCTTCCTTCTCTCGCGTAGCCCATTGCCTGGCATAATCCTCGACTGAATCCATCAAAATTTTAAAGTTGTATTTCCAATTGATGGATTTAGGCTCGCGATATTTCGGACCTTTTGATAACACATTTCGTAGAGAAGTGTAATTAACAATGTTGAGGTCACCGGTATTAACGTGGTCAGCAGGATTATATGTGAATTGGGAATTAGCACAAGTGCAATCAGGAGCTTTAGACTTGAAGTCGTCAATATCGAGATGCTGCAAAACGTGTTTGTAATTGAAAATTTATTTGCAATAGGTTTGTTATAGGTATAAGAAATGACTGGTACAGACTGGTCTTTGAAATAAGGAGGTATTTTCGATTGAACTAATTTATGATGAAGGATATTGCCTAAGTTGACACCATCGAGACTTTGTTGGCAAAGGAAAGATTAAGGAAAGATATTTTATCTTTTTCATCTTTTTCAATGCGGACTGGCTGGAAAAGTCTGTGACTTGCAATATACGAAATTATAGCTTCAAGTTTGTATTGGTTTGAATGAGGGTTTGTAACAATGGATTCCAAACATAAATTGAACAGAGAATGAAGTTTTCAAAAGAGTAATGAATAAAGTTTCGTGCGAATGTGATGAATACCTAACGGCTTTTGTATAAATGGCAGCAAGTCATTATTAGAGACATCATGCAGAGAAGGTGATGTATAATGACGATGACCATGACTGCGTCAACGTCGAGGAGTCGAGTTGAAAATATTCATCACATTCACCGAGTTACACGAAGGACTAGATAGAATACCCATACCATCAATTTTGTCATTGCAACCATAAAGTGTCGCAGTTCCCAATTGTCTAATCCAGGATTCTTCTTTTTGTCTACGAATAGTCGTTGAATGATTAATATTGTTGGAGCTATGGTATATCTTTTCGATAATGCGAACTGTCATAGAAACGATAGAATGGTCGGGCTGATTGAAATGCTGGTATAGAATGTCGTTACCATTGAGGTTAATGTCTGATCTATGGCCGCGCATACGTTTGATTAGACTTACTTTCGTTCACCGACGCATACCAATCCGTAAAGGTTGCACTCTAACCCGTAGACGACATTTATCGATTTACAATTCCGATCATCGTTACTTCTGGTAAAATATGACTCCTTGGTCAATTTGCTAGTGAATTCAGCATCTGTAATTAAAATTGCACAAGTTTTGCAGCCTTTGGTCTCACATTTCGAAATGCGACAGTGTTGTACTGTGTCATCAAAAACCAAAATGACTTTAAAGAGAACTGAACAAGGCTGTATATGTGTTATATTGCTATTGTCACTAGGACGATGATCTGAATGAGTCATGTTTGAGATATTTGTCATGTCTGGTGATGAGGAGACACCTGCCGTATCAGACGACACCGTGTCCATGGTGACGTCTGTTTCGGACCTTTTTATACTGGGCGACGTCCGAGCCAGTTTTCTGTTTGATCTTCGTAAATTCATGCAATGGTAGTTGTGCTACTGGGCGGATGATGTCCCCGGGGACAAAATGTCCACCAGCAGAGACTATTGTGGTCGCCGGGAGAAACAGAAAAGTTACATGTACGTCAGGGAAATAACTAGAGGTATTACCGTATGTATAATAGAAAAACTCGACAAACATACGGGGAAGTAGAGAGAACGTGCGATTAGTTTAGGAGGCAGGTTAGTGGAAATATTGAATTTAACTATTCATTTTAAGGATTAGATTATTGTACATATAATGACCCTTCATTTGTTATAGTGAAATCACCATTATATACAATTAGAACATTCGAATTGCATAATTTTCTGCCAAAGGTAACACAAAAACCATGGAGTGTATAACATTTTTTTAAGGAAGAGATTATTGTACATACCTAGATTTAAGAACTTGAACACCTTCATGAGAGTTCCGGCTATATTACGGCGGTAGTCTTCATTGCGTATAACCATAATCTGATCTTTTTCAAAGACCTTTAACCAATCACGCAGAAAAGTACTGTAAAACCCTGAGGATATTGGTGCCTGAAACGTAAAAACGGTATTGAGATCCAAATGGAAAATAAAAAAATGTATAACGTTTTCAAGTTTCACTATGTTTTATCTATCTTAGTTGTGGGATTAATAATTTTAAATCTAATAAACACATATATAGTGCGTATAGACAAAAAAATGCGACATTTTCACCTCGAGAATTACTGTAAGAGATATATGAATAAGGAAATACACTAACCTTACATTTGTTTTTTCTAAAATTGTTTTGTTATACACTATGATTCCGTTTGTTTTTTTGTTAATTGAATTTTAGTCGATTATAATGCCAAACACAAAAAATCAAAATCAAATCAAAATTATATAGTAAGTTTTTTGTTTTGCTGTTCGTACGTATAATACTGTCGTAACGTGTCATGAAGAGTAATGTGTATGCATGGCTTTTGATTTTAAGTGGAGCAATATTTTGTTCTTAAAAACACCATGTGACTGTTATCTGCCAATCAAAATGTATTACTAATGAATACGAACTCGAATAATTCAAGCCCTTTCCGTGTCCGATTCTCTCCTCCTCCAAAGTAATCGTAGTGATAGGAATATAACGACCGGATTATTTGGGATAAATAAAAATAAAAAAATTAATTGAAGTTAACACCATGTAGTTGTTTTTTAATGGCAAGAATAAAATGTCTTTTGCTATCATCTTTCATCATAATCAAACGTACCCGTAATCTTTTATATAGAACTGTATCATATAAACATGCCCGTAGACTTTTTCTAATGGTACAATTAGCAAAAGTAGAAACAGCATGTTGAACATCTTCATGGAATTCCTTGGCACTGGGATATAAATTGATCCCCAAATTCTTATGAAGGTAATGACTGTAGAGTCTAAAATGAAATAATTCAATTTTGGATGAAACGCGTCTTCTGATTGGCTGACAGTGTTTTGTCTATTAGCTGATAGACATAATTTTATAATGTGACCATGACGTTATCAACGCTTTTTTTCACGATTTACTCTGGTTAAAAATGGAAAGGTAATGACTAATATTTTGTCTGTCTATTCGAAAGAACATACTAAATGTGGTGCACACTTCAAAATACCACGCTATGCAGGTTATTCAGTGTGCACTAAAATTTGTATGTGTAACTTAGTTCTTCATAGAAAAAAAATAACAGTCATTCCTTAATTATATGTATCTTTTATTACGTATTAATATAATGATACGGAACTAACTGTCAAGCAAAAGTTTAAATGAAGTGAATGTAAGCAGTAAACCGCAACCGTACGGCCTTCAACAACTAGATGACACATAATGTATAGCTTGCTATAAACGACATGAAACAATTCAATTGCAAAAACGAACTGTCTAATTTATACAAAATATAAATATGCCAGACGGAACCAACAATAACCACTGAAATCCTGACATGGACAAGTACACAATCATATAGTTACTAAATAATAAATGATTTTTGCATCCTAGAATCTACGTTTTAATAACGCAAATGGTAAGATTAAATGGTTGAAGTGTTATGTCCAGAAATAAATTAACTTATTGGATATATAAATATGTGGTATGAGTGCCAAAGAGACAACTCTCCATTCGTGTCACAATTTATAAAAGTAAACCATCATAGGCCAAGGTACGGTCTTTAACACGTAGCCTAGGGTCATCTCGAACAGCAAGCTATAAAGGGCCCGCACAAATAACTAAAAAACTATTCAAACGGGAAAACCAACGGCCTTATCTATATAAACAAATCAAAGGTTTTTATTTGTGCTAGCTAATTCCCTGGTTCTCTTAAGCTTCCTCCACCAATAAAAATTAACCACCAAGAAATATGACAATAATGTAAAATTCTTTCTCATAAAATTACCTTTCACCTGGGTCTCGTATAACCAGAATTAGCCTGATATTTGGATTTAAATGGTATATCAGATTCGGTGTAATATAAACTGGTTCTTCTGATGTAGGATTATTTTGCGGTATCGATGTCCAATCAAAAGGATACCAGATGTCCATTGGATCGCCATGACCTTAATAAAAACAGGGAAAATGAATAAACTGAATATTAAGCTTTCTTTTTTTCTTCATTTTCTTTTTTATTGGTGTGGTTTATACTACTCTGTCCTTACTTTTCGTTCTTGTGTTTTTGTACGCTGTTTTATGTCAATTTGTTGTTTTTTCCAAGGCATTCTCTTGCGTGATAAGTTTAAGTATACCTTCGGTTTATTCCTCCTCTATGTTATGAATACTTAACATTGAAACTTCTCTCATTCGTGGCAACACATAACATACTAGTTTTCACTATTGTTTTGTTGATAGTTTAAGATATGGAAACTTTTTTGGTTTGACTTTTATTTTTGTTTTAAAAACAAGAGGCTCTCAAGAGCCTGTATCGCTTATTTGTTTGCTTAGATCTTTCATCAGTGATTAGTTTTGCCTTTTAATATATATTAATGACTGGCTTAAAAATGCTATTTAAATGTTCACTGTATCTGTCATATTTTCTTCAAAAGCAAATCAATGCATGTTACCCTTATGATACAGTTAACCTATTGTGTCAATGTTTCTTAACGCATAAGGAAATAAATCAAAAAATTTTTACAATATTCATTTGAAAATATTTGTAAAGTTAAAAAACATAAACAACTTGTGTAAATTGTCCTTATTGGGTAATAACTCTTAAAGGGGTCAATTGACAATTTTGGCCAATTTGTTTGGTAGTTCTTACTTTGCTGAACATTTTCTGTTTACAGTTTATCTTTATCTTCAATAATATTTAAGATAATAGCTAAACGCTGCAAAATGTCCTTAAAATAACAATTAAGTGCAGCAACCCACTAATTGGTTACTTTGTTTTGTCTGAAATTTGACACTGATAAATCTTTTAAACATGTTAACCCCATGTCAGATTTGCTGTAAACGGTTAGTTTCTGAGATATAAGCCAAAAACTGCATTTGATCCCTATGTTCTATGTTGAGCCAAGGCTGCCATGTTTGTTGATGGATAAAAAATTTGGATACAATTAATTTAGTGACAGCAGGTCAACAAAGTGTTCGTCTTAAAATTTCATGAAAGATTGATTGTGACCATCTGAATAGTTTACCCCATGTCAAAATTTTTTTTTTAAATAATGTATAAGCAAAACACTGCATTTGACCCCTATGTCCTTTTTTTAACCATGACGGCTATGATTTTCAATGAATCAAATCTTCGGATACAATTTTAATATAAACAAGATAGCCTAAGGAGTTATTTAGGTAGTTGGCCCAGTAGTTTTAGAGGAAAAGATTTTTGAAATAGTTTACGACGGCAGACAACGACGAACGCCAAGTGATGGCATAAGATCACATGTGGCCCATTTGGTAAGTTACATAAAAAAGAAGATGTGGTTAATTGCCAATGAGACAAATATCCACAAAAGACCAAAATGACACAAACATTAACAACTATAGGTAACCTTCAACAATGAGCAAAGCCCATACCGAATAGTCAGCTATAAAAGGCCCCGATAAGACAATGTGAAACGATTCAAACGAGAAAACTATACTAGATGTAATTGCTCTTCAACTTTATACTTGTTTTGCTTTTTAACTATTCTGATATAAGCGTCACTGATGTGTCTTATGTAGACGAAACGAGCGTTTTGTGTATCAAATTATATGCTTGCTACCTTGATACATGTAACTATTGCTAGGTG
Organism: Mytilus trossulus; assembly: GCF_036588685.1. NCBI lineage: Eukaryota > Metazoa > Mollusca > Bivalvia > Mytilida > Mytilidae > Mytilus > Mytilus trossulus. The sequence continues at coordinate 2,935,588 of NW_026963310.1, forward strand.
ATAAGATTTTTTTCCCATTTCACATGATATATTTTCTTAACGGAGTAGGTCCGGTAATGGCCGATTTTGGCCTCAAATTTCAGGTTCATCTAACGAAAGATTTAAGACACTTTTTAAACATTTAAGCGTCTAATTCAGTTGATTCGATTAGTCTGTGTGAAAGATATTTACTGATTTAGTCATTCGATTCATGTTAAATATGAAATGTCTATTAAATATGTCAAAAAAACGTCACTTTTCAGATGGTTTGTCAAAAATTAAAGTGGCCGCATCCGTGTTTATCCTCAATCTTTATATATATTATGTATAATCATCAAATACATCTTACATTTCAATATTATGAATGAACACAAATGCGGCCACTTTGATTTAAAACGAAAACCGTCTCAAATTTAACTAAAATGCTAAAAGTTTGAAGATTTCAGTAATTTAGCATGACTTTAAAATGCTAGTACCCAATATATGTCCATTGTATTGTCAAAAACAGCCCATATTTATGTAGCAGAAGCATTCTACTTTTAAATAAATAGCTAAAAAATTACATTTTTACAATTTTGAGAAAAAAAATTGGGGCCAAAAAGGGTCTTACTGAACCTACTCCTTGTTTTGTTTTTAACATTCAAATGAATGCTTGAAGTAGTGTTATAATTATTATTTTACCTGTCACAAAGTGTGAATAGTATATATCTATGTCATAACTATATGTAAGTCGTTGTGGTAATACATCAAATAGGTCGGTAAAATTCTTCAGTGTTGAAATTTGACCATCTGAACCTGAAAAAAGCGAAGTAAAACTTACTTGTTATCCAATTTGATCACTCTTGACAATTCGTTTTAGTAATGTTATACTTGTAATTATACGTAATATTTTTTATACAAAGAACCCACTTTATATTTCATACATATCAATAAGACACCTGCGAAATCGCGGGAATTAAAGTCGAAGTTTTGTGTTTATTTTCCAAATGTACACGGCAAACTGAAAACAATGAAATCAATGCTAATGTTGAACGGTAATGTGTAAGTAAACTGGTGTCGTCAAGATATTCTTTTCCATTTTCGTTTGTCCTGTTAAGTTTCCTACCCTTTTTTGTTTTCGTTTTAATAACATTGTGGTTCGTTGTCGTTTGAATTGTTTTTATATCTTTGGACCAATCGTATTTCATCTAAATAGAGTTGCTTTCCTGATCATCATCGTGTGATACATGTGGCTTATATAAGAAACAATAATATAAAATCCGAATTTGATGACGGGGAAGATTTGGAAACCATCTTCATTTCAAGACCTGAAGAAAGTAAAGACACGCATTAAGTATTGACATACTTGTGTATGATATATTTACACATAAATTAAGTGTTTGTTTATTTTGCGGTAACATCTCTTACGAATACTAACCTTTCTGAAATACAATTATTTCTGGATATTCAGAAACTAAAGCCCAAACAAAAATTAAATTAGCAACTTAAATGTTCTACGTAGTCAATAGTGCTGTAATATTAGTAGATAGATCTCATCAATAAACGCGTTTCCTCTTTTTTGATATGCATGGAATATTCACATCTAGACGTATAAAAAGTAACCAAATAAAGGGATGTCTGGTATATGATTCACAATGAGACAACAATCAATCAAAGTTCAAATAAACTCATCATAGACATGATAGATACCAGGACTAAATTTAGTATATACTAGGTTATCTCCCCTGTAATGGCTTCGCCCATGAATGGAAATTTGTAGCAACATAAACTGAGATATTTGATAGTTTAAGGGAATGTAGAGTCGTCAAAAGATGTAGAGATGATTATTTTCAACGACTGTATATAATAACCACACAAATATAAGGTCTCGATACTACACGGCTAAATGATTATGATGATAAGGTGAACGCTACTTACAGAGTCAATATATCATATATCTTGAATGATGAATTAACATTTCTTGTGTCTTTAACACTATAAGAATCATAGTTTGTGTTGTATTAAACACAGTATTTTATCAGTGTAACGAACAATAACGTTGATACTGGTCCAATATCAAAACAAACTGTAAACAATATGTATATATATACAAAACTATCGTTTCAATATAGTGTGATCTGGATTGGACGCTATATATATATTCGTTGACATTTCATCTATAAATTTTATAAATATATTTACATAAAAGGTGCTTCTAAGCGAATATGGCATCAGTAGAACAATTTGAGGAATTAAAATCCCTCATTTTGGGTGTGGATAAGAAGGTCACAGTTTTTTCGGAACAGTTACCTAAAGTCGAACGTAACCTTACCATTATGATAAATGAGGTCAAAGCGGATGCTAAAGTCCTCAATGTTAAGTTTGAAACGTCGCAAAAAGAAATAAAAACTCTTAGACATGATTTTACAGAGCTAGAGAGAGGTGTCCAAGGTATGGACTTACAGCTTCAAGAATTAGAAAATGACAAGCTATTCAAACAAAAATTTGAGTTGTAACAGCAAATTGATGAGCTTAAAGAAAAGGCGATTTTACTCGAAAAGCATGACAGGAAATATAATATACTTATTTATGGTATGGATAACAGCAATCCAGAGGAAAATGTCTATGCAACAACACGAAAGCTATTCTCTGAAAAGTTGCTTAGAGATGCTCCAAAAGCCAATTCCATGCCGCTTGCTAACGCCCATAGAGTTCCAACACATGGGAAGGGCCCAAAGCCTATTCTTGTTCGTTTTGTACATTTTGGGGATAAACAACTTGTAATGTCCAAAGCCTATAATTTGAAGGAAACAAAGATTCGCCTACTAGATGATCTGCCGGTTTCTATGAAGGAGGAAATATTCTTGTTTTCTCATAACGCATTCACAATTAGAAAAAGGGACAAAGTGCAAACACGTATTAGAGCAAAAGGGGCACATATGACTTTAGAGACCCGTAAAAACAACACAGAAAATTGGGCGTTATGGGAATAACTGTTTATTTGTCTGTAACATATACATATACACTCAGAAAAATATAGTTTATACATACAAAATTAAATTATTAATTTAGCTTTGTGACGGTTTACAGTGCATATATCATGTATATTTTCTTACATTAATCTTTATTGAAAAAAGTACTATAATCTTAGTAAATCAATGATGCTGTATTGTTAGATATCTTTTTGCAGGCTTTGATATGAGCATTTGAAGTAAGTATAGAAAAGAAAGAAAAAAAAAGGTTTTTATGTTCATTTTGGTTGCTTGTTTTTATTTAGCTTTTTGACTTTGCTTATTTTTTAGCAGAATAGTTCAATTTGCTTACTTTGCCATCTTAGTTTTGCTTTCTCTTTTTGCCGCATAAATGCATGCCTTAGCTTGTTATATATAGTTATATGCTACATTTATATGAATGTTTAATCTGATGTTTAAGTTTTGCTTTTTCATATGTTTAGTAAATGCATGTCATAGCTTGTTATAGATACTTTTAGATATGCTACAATATGTAATATTCTATGCTAAATTTGTTGATTTAGTTTTGCTTGTTTCATATTATATTAAGTAAATGTATGCTTGCGGTATAGCTAAGTCAATGGGCAGCATTATGGTTAAAACTTGTACATACACAATTACAGAAATGTAAGACAAAATTTTCTTAAACAATCCAATAAGATTATTACTGAAATTCATGATTACAAATTTTTTGACGCAAGATATAAATCTTTTCACATCTCAACAGTGTAACGGTCAGAACATTGATAGTTTCATGTAAAATACAATGAAGTTTATATCCTTTATTCATGTATCATTATCACTTAACTCTACATTTCAAAAACAAAAACTTTGGATTTAATCTATACATCAAGCATGCATTTTTAGAGGAAATCACTGTCAGTTTAAGTGAGCTGATATTATATGTTGGTGATTCTTGGATCTCTCTTATCTATTTTTATAATGCCTTGTGTAAGCTTACATTGAGATGTGAATTTCAGATGGCACCATGCAGTACTGATGATGATATAAATTTTAGGCAAGTTTGACCAGATCAGATGAGAGAGCACAAAACAATGGACATTTTGTGGTAATGTGCTTCTTGTGTGATCTCTTCTCTTTTGCCATACTAATCCTGTTCATTATTCAAATGTATTATAGAGTTTACCAATTTGAATAAATATTTATGATAAAGGTGTCAAGATAAGTATAGATTATTACATGGCATTTTTCATATCAAACCCTTTATCGGCCCAAGGTTGTGATATCAGCCCAAGAGCCACAGGCTCGAGGGCTGATATCATAAACGAGGGCCGATAAAGGGTCTGATATGAAAAATGACATGTAATTATCTTTTTATCATATACTTCAGCAGAAGATATACAGACAAGAACTATTAAAATTTAATTTTGTTTGTATTTGCACTTTCAGAAAATATTTACAGACAACCAAAACAAATTCTTTACTTTAATTGTTGTATTGATAAAAAAAAGCATTTTTTTTTTTTATGTTCTTCAATAATATTGTCACCTCATTTATGTCTTTCAAAACAAGTTTTTATTCATTTTTGCTCCTCAACTATTTTGGGAAAAGTCTTAGCACTCAGTGCCGTTTTCCGCGTTCTGTTGTTTCAATCAAATTTCCGGAAATGCACGAAGTTGTATGTGATAAACGTCACGGAAATTAACGGAAAGGCATGTGATAACATTCCGGAAGCAGTTAATAAAGGTACCTTTATCAGCCCGCTATGGAAATTCTTAAGAATCTGGTCAATAAACCTAATAATCCTTTCATAGCCTTTTGATATTTTCAAATGTTATTGAACTGTAAAATTTTAGTGATATTTTATACAAGTATATGATAATGACATGTATTACAAATAATGAAGTAGATCAATATACATTAAAGCTAACATATACTAAAACAAATTTAAGTTGTCTCCCCTTTACCACAAGTGTAAATCTGCATTAGAATATGAAATATCTAAGTCTTTTAAATGTGCTTCCCTTTAACTTGTTTTAGTTTATTTCATGTATATATTTTATATAAAATATGGAATTTTGTTACTTGGCACATATATGGTATATTTTTGAAGCAAATAGAGCATTATGTAAACAGTCCTGATATCTCAACTAAACCTTTCACTCCTTTGTGTTGGCAGCTATCCACTTTCAATCGTTTGAAGATTTATTATTGTAATGGAGGGTAAAAATATTAAAATAATGTCTCATAATTGTCAAGGACTTCAAATGAGAGAAAAAAGGAGGGATATTTTTAATTATCTGCATTCAAAAGATTTTGATATATATTGTCTTCAAGACACACACTTTGTAGAACAAGATGAAACCCTGATAAGAAACCAGTGGAAAGGTCAATGTATATTCAATTCTTACGCATGTAATCAACGAGGAGTTGCTATCTTGTTTAAGAATAATTTTGAATATAAAATACACCAAGTTAAAAAAGATGATGATGGCAATTTGTTGGGATTGGATATTAATATTGAAGAAAAGAGATTTACTCTGATAAATGTGTATGGGCCGAATACTGATAATCCTTGCTTCTATGACAAACTAACAGAAACCATAGACTTTTTTGATAATCAATTGTGTCTGATTTGTGGGGACTTTAATCTTGTTCAGAATTTTGACCTAGATACCCATAACTATAAACATATAAATAATCCAAAATCTAGGGATAAAATTTTAGAAATTATAAAATATAAGACTCTTGTGGATCCATTTAGAGAGAGATACCCTGATCTTAAAAGATTTACATGGAGAAAAAAAATCCATTTAAACAATCACGGTTAGATTTCTTTTTGATCTCTGAAAGCCTTAAAGATGACATATGTGATATAAACATTGGCAATAGCTACAGATCTGACCATTCACCAGTAATTTTGACTTTAAAGATAAATGAGTTTATAAAAGGCAGGGGCCTCTGGAAATTCAACAACTCTCTCCTTCAAGATTCTGAATATGTAAAATTAATTAAAAAAACAATTATTAGCACAGTTGAGCAATATGCTGTGCTAGGTTATAACAGAGATGCTTTAAACAGTATTATTGATAATTTTGATATACAATTTACAATCAGTGACCAATTATTTTTTGAAACACTTCTCAATGAGATCAGAGGTAAGACTATCTCTTATTCGACATATATAAAAAAGGAAAGGGTAAAACAGGGAAAAAAACTTACAGAAGAAATACAAAAATTAGAACAAAACACAATCACTGAGGATAATATAAATGTAATAGAGATTAAAACATGTGAACTTAGAACTTTGCGTCAAAACAAGATTAAAGGTCAATATGTTAGGTCAAGAACACAGTGGATTGAAGAAGATGAGAGACCAACTAATTATTTTTGTAACCTAGAAACCCAAAATTTTATAAATAAAACTATTAAAAAAATTAGTATTAATGATAACACTGTAGTAGAAAATCAAAAAGAAATATTGACACAAACAAAATTATTTTATGAGAAGCTTTACAGAAGACAAGAGTGTATAAAAGATGTCAATCTATCAGAGGAATTACCATTTCAAACACCTAAATTAAGAGATAATGAAAAAGATTCTTTAGCAGGTAATATTACTTTTAGTGTGTTAACACAAGCATTAAAAAGGATGAAAAATAATAAAAGCCCTGGTTCAGATGGCTTCACAGCAGAATTTTTTAAAGTTTTTTGGATAGATATTGGAAAATTTGTCTTCAGGTCAATAAATGATGCATATGAAAAAGGGGAAATGTCTGTCACACAGAAGCAGGGAGTTATTACATGTATCCCAAAGGAAGATAAATCAAGACAGTTTTTAAAAAATTGGCGTCCAATTACCCTTTTAAACTCAACTCAACTCATCTCAACTCAACTGTATAGCAGAGAGAATAAAGTCGGTTCTTAATAAACTAATTAATTCTGACCAAACAGGCTTTATCCCGGGGAGATTTATTGGGGAGAACTGTAGACTTATATACGATATTTTACATTTCACAGAGGAAAATGACATCCCTGGTATATTACTCTTGATTGATTTTGAAAAAGCATTCGACTCTATCTCCTGGTCTTTTTTTATTTGAGACACTTAAATATTTTAATTTTGGAGAATCCATCATGAACTGGATAAAAACATTTTATAATAATATTTCATCAACAGTAACTCAAAACTGTTGTCTGTCAGATTTTTTTCGTGTGGAAAGAGGTTGTAGACAAGGAGATCCTTTGTCTCCTTACCTCTTTTTGCTATGTGCAGAAATATTTGGCATTTTAGTCAGAAATAATAATGATATTAAAGGTATTACGATAGATGATACAGAGTTTGTATTGTCTCAATATGCTGATGATACATCACTTATTTTAGATGGATCTCCTTCTTCTTTAGATACATCTCTCCGTATCTTACAATTCTATGCTGAGATATCAGGACTGAAAATTAACTTAGATAAAACGAATGTTATATGGATAGGAAGTAAAAAACACAGTCAAGATAAAATATGCGTAAAGTGGGGATTGAAATGGGGTTCCAGTACCTTCAAATTATTGGGTATCACTTTTTGTATTGATTTTGATAGAATGTTAAATCTAAATTATGCTCCTCGCTTACTCCGTTTGGTAAAATAACTATTATAAAATCTTTAATTATATCAAAATTGAATCATCTGTTCTTATCCATACCAAGTCCAGATGAAAATGTATTACAACAACTCAATGGTAAAATTTATGCTTTCATTTGGGATGGTAAACCTGACAAGGTAAATTGGGAGCTCTTATGTCAATAATACTGCAGAGGTGGCTTAAAAATGTTTAATTTAAGAAATTTTATACAAGGGCTAAAATTGACCTGGGTAAGAAGATTATTTAATTCAAATTCAAAGTGGGTCAAATTATTTACTGCTACACAAAATATAAATTTTACAGAGTTGGCTTATTTTGGAACAACTAAAAAAATAGATAACGTTTTTTGGAAAGAAGTTATGCGTGCCTGGAAAAACATGTCGAGATTCCGACATCCTCGCTATTTTGAGGAAGTCATATCTTCATCTATCTGGAATAATGAGAACATTAAAATTGATAACGTCAGTGTTTATTATAGAAGTTGGGCACTAAACGGGGTATGGACTGTAAATGACCTTCTAGATGAGCAAGGAAATATATTGCCTTATCAAAATTTTGAAAAGCTATATTCTTTTAAACCCACATTTTTACAATTTTATGGTATTAAAGTAGCATTAAAACAATGGCTACAATCTATGGGAATCAACACTCAAATGGAAAAACAACAACAAGCTCTGTTACCTTTTAATATAATCATTTTTTTCAAGTCAAACAAAGGTTCAAAAGACATGTATAATATATTAAATCTAGGTGCGATACCAGTTGTAATAGCAGCTGAGCGAAAATGGTAGGGTATATTAAATAAAGTTATAGGGGATTGGAAAAAAATTCATAACTGTGTCACTAAAATTTCAAAAAATACCAAGCTCTGTTGGTTTCAATACCGAATTATACACCGTATTTTAGGTACTAATACTTTACTTTTAAAGATGAACCGTGTACAGTGTAATTTATGTACATTTTTCAAGGAAGAACCAGAAACCATAGAACACTTATTGTGGGGCTGTCATATTGTAGCAGACATTTGGCACCATCTGAATGCCTGGATTTTTGAAACAACACATATTGAAATTCCACTTAATATAGATATAGTCATGTTTGGTCTTTATGAAAACTATAAACTAAATTTTATAAAAAATAAAGTCATTTTTAATTTACTAGTTAAGTATTTTATATACAGATCAAAGATGCGAGAGGAACAACCTCATATAGAGGGACTTAAAAACTATATCAAAGAAAATTTGATTTTAGAAAAACATATTTCCTCAAAAAATATGACTGTGAAAGATTATAACATGTACTGGAACCCCTGGGATAAAATCATTAATTAATTTAATAGTGAATTATTTTAAATAGATGTGCCTGAAATGTAATTTCCATTATCACTATATATTTTTTGATGAAAATGTTATACTTCATCCATATTTATATCATATCGTATTATTAGTTAATTTTGTTTACTCTTTTTTGCTTGATTATGTTTATTTTTCTTGCTTGCTTTATTATGTGCCACTATAGATATTTTATGTAAATGCCTGTTAATCCATGAATAAAAAAAAAAAAATATAAAAAAAATGTTTTAGTATATACGCCAGACGCATATATAGTGTATTTAAACAACGGCCTTTTATGAAATTTCTTTGTTATGACAACTTACGTTAAACAGGCCGTCCCCATGACAACTTACGTTCACCATAACGTTTCCATGACAACTAACGTTCACCTTACCGTTGCCATGACAACTTACGTTCACTGTATCGTTTCCAGGACAACTCACGTTCACCATACCGTCGCAATGACAACTTACGTTCCCAATACCGTTCCCATGACAACTTACGTTTACCATATCGTTTCCATGACAGCTTAGTACGTTCACCAAACTGTTTCCATGACAACTTACGTTCACCATACCGTTTCCATGACCAGAACCAAGTTTCTTTTTTCATCAATCCTTTATTTGGCATAATCTGGTGATGTATCATTAACCGGCGGAATAAATCTGTCGTTCCTGATTTACATACACCAAAAATGTGAAAGTATGGGAGACAACGAAGGTGTCCATCTTCTATCCAACACGGATTCTTATAATTCTCCAGAAGTCTTGGTCTTTTCTATAACAAATATATAGCGATGCACTTAAGGGTGTTAGCTACTATTTTTTTCAAAATAACAAAGTTTCTAAAGACTGCACAAATTTCTTAACACACAAACTTGAATATTGTCATAACATTAATGGAACTTTAACCCTTTGTACTCTACCAGATTATCATTTCGAAAAGGAATGTATATACTGACAAGTGTAATGATTGAGGACAAATATGTTTGAAATCCTTAAATTTATACAAACGTTTGTAGCATGTGTTATGCAGAGTCGTAGAATGTTTCCCCGTCTTTGAAGTGGATACGAATGTTCTTAATATGTCTCTACAAGAGACCAAATGACACAGAAATTAACAACTATATGTCACTGTACGGATTTTGCCATTGAGAAAAGCCCATACCGCATGCTCTATAAAAGACTCGGAAATAACAATGTAAAACAATTCAAACGAGAAAACTAACGGCCTTATTTATGTACAAAAAGATGAACGAAACAAAAATATGTGATACACCAACAAACGACAACCACTGAATTACAGTCTTCTAACTTCGGACAGGCACATAACAGAATGTGGCGGGGTTACAAAGGTTAGTGCTTTCAAGGACTTGTATATTTTGTTAATTCAACTGTATTGCAAACGATTACATGGATTATAAATGTGGTTTTTTAACTACTTAAAATGAATATTTAACACTATAAATCTTAACATTCGAAATTATCTTCTTTAGGACCTGGAACGCTCAAAAAAATAAAATTAAACAAAAATGTACAGCACTAGAAACACACGAATAGCTGCATGCATACGACAAAACATAGTGTTATGATAATGTAATTATTGTATTTAGTTATGTTGGTCTGATTTGTGTTGTGTGGCCTGATAGTTGTTGACAGAATAATCTTAGAACTGTGCAGTTTAGAAAACACTGGAACAATCACAGAAATACATAATGATTCTAGAATGATCCTAAATAAAAGATGCATTATATAAACTTCTACATTTTACTAGAAACTACAGTTGTAACTTTCTAGGACGTTCCATTCTAGAGTGTTCTAGAATTTTCCGTGACAACTATATATATACAGACACTAACGTTAAACTCTCAGACTTAGACTTAGACATCGATAGACATTAGTATTCACAGCATTTAGATAGACATTTTCATTCTACAAACAACATCATATTGGATTGTGACCTTAGTAGTGAACGTAATATTCAGATTGGATTCCGAAAGATTTCCGGATACAGATAGAGATAAAAGATTGGATTCAAATTTTGACAGAATTTAAGTTGACAGTAATATTTGTGTAAATACCTTTTGTAAAATTTTGTATAATAAATGTTGATAAATATTATTATTGATTTGTGTCTTTTGTTTTCTACAATTTAAAGGGGATTTCTGACCGTAACAATAGTTATTTATAGTTTATGTTACCTTTGAAAATCTAGCAATTATAATGATGATTAAAACCTTTTGATATATGTTTCGTACTCATTATTTGATTAAGATAAAAAGAAAAAAAGCTATCATTATTGTTTAATTGCAAGGGTCCTTTAAGTGAACAGAACGTGAAATTCTTTTACACGAAAAGTGCACTCTTTAACACGAAAAATGCACAAAAAGTGGCACTCTTTTACACGATGTCCCTATTCTAACATAATGTGGCTGCGTTTTTATACATCCTACACGGCTTACTTAAGCAGGCTCACTTTGACAAAGGTTGACTGCCAATCGGAAGAAGATCAAAAGTGACAATATTTATGGGCGTTTTTCAATAAAAACGTATTTTTCTTGTCCCAGCCACTTTAAAAAAAATGTGTTTGATCTTTGCTAGTAATTTTCTATGCAGTCAGTACATTGAATTAGATTTAACATTTTTAAACAAAAAAAAACAGTTTATTTTTAGAGGGATTGATAAGATATTGACTCCTGAATGGTCCAAAACAACCAAACTGGCATGTCCCTAGACCGCCTGTTCAACATTCATACTCTAAAATATCGTAAAAAAATGAAGAAAAACAGGTTTTTTTTACTTTACATACGTTCTTTAATAAATCAAAAGTATCTTCAGAGCCAACATCTTTTAATAAACAGCTTTCAATATAGGTATTCTAATTTCAGAGGGTGTGTCCCTCACAAAATGTCCACTACGAAACGGAGTCATTAAAATTTGCCAATAAACAGTTTTATAAAATCAATGTAATTTTTGTTTGCAAGAGATATAAATATTAGGGTCTTACAAAAGGAGTGATGCTTTTATAACGGCAATTAAATTCTTGGTAAGAAAAATTGAGCACATCAAATCGACCAGAGTGATACTGTATTTTTGATAATGTCCACTAGGAAACGGGTCAAATCTCCTTCGGTTGGGATCCCGCTAACATGTTTAACCCCGCCACATTATTTATGTATGTGCCTGTCCCAAGTCAGGAGCCTGTTTTTCAGTGATTGTCGTTTGTTTATGTGTTACATATTTGTTTTTCGTTCATTTTTTTTTACATACATAAGGCCGTTAGTTTTCTCGTTTGAATTGTTTTACATTGCCTTATCGGGGCCTTTTATAGCTTACTATATGCGGTATGGGCTTTGCCCATTTCTGAAGGCCGTACGGTGACCTATAATTGTTAATGTTTGTGTCATTTTGGTCTTTTGTGGATAGTTGTCTCATTGGCAATCATACCATATCTTCTATTTTTTTTTATATTTTTCAGTATCTGGTTTTAAAATTATGAAAAAATATCAGTGTACAGCTTGATAAATGCTTTGATGAATACACTCAGTCGTAATATAGGGATTGTGTGGGGGGGGGGGGGGGGACATGCGAACATGTCCCTTACGAAACGGTCCCCTACGAAACAAGAAGGGGAGAAAAACGTTTCGTAGTGGACACTACCACTACCATACAGTCTTTTGTAAATCTCTTTTAAATTATATTCGTGCAAAACAAATAACAAGGGTTAGTTTCATGTAAATTTTTTTATGTTTTTATTAACATATGATAGGGTTGATGTCAACTACGAAACGTTTTGTCCACTACGAAACGCATCAAAATGTCCACTACGTAACATGAGTTGAACCTTCATATCTGAAGTACTGGCTTTATCAATAAAAATGGTTTACCAACTCAGAAAAAAAATGATATTTTTCTAGTATTTAAAGTAAACAAACTGGAATGTTTATAGGAAACATCTAAAATTGCAAAAAATATGTGTTTAGAAGTTTCATAGGGGACTTTTTTTTCGAAACAGTACACAATTTATGAAAATAATATAATTTTAAGAATATTTAAGATTGCATTTTTGTTTACAAACAGGTCTAATATAGAGGTATTCAAAAAAACTCTTGAAATTAAATTTTAGACAAGTTGATTTTCCATTTTTTTTTAGGTCTGAAATTTACGCTTTTATTGAAAAACGCCCTTATATGTCCTAGTCATCCATTAACATAGGTGCTTATTCGTTGGACAACATTGAAAATATGATGAAAAAAGGAGGTATTTATGTTGAAAAAATGCACCAAGCAGTATATATGCTTAGTTTATGAGAGCTGCATTGGAGTTTACATAACATTTGATTATTGGATAAATCTACAGCACAATGGCTACATAAAGTCGCATCGAAAGATAAGTTATAGAGAAAATTATGCAATTAAATAAGGAAAAGCGACAAATTTAGGTGCTAAAATATAAAGAATAGAGAATTAAGATTAAAAAAAAATTGAAGAAAGAACCGAAACATTAAAGATTACAAAATGAAAAAGCCGAACAAAATCCTCTATGTCATGTCCATCCAAGTCAAATTTGTAAAAGTAAACTATTATAGGTCAAAGTACGGTCCCAACAAGCAGCCTTGGCCCATACTGAATAGCAAGCTATAAAGAGCCCAAAAAAATATTAGTTTAAGTCCATCTAAACGGGAAAACCAATGGTCCAATCTATATAAAAGAACGAGAATGTTTGGAAATCAAATACAACTACAAACATTGCCCACTCCTAAATGGGATTCGAGTCATAATTAAAAAATCACTTACCATGCAAAGAATGTCCTCGACTGGTCCCTGTATTTTATGAAGAAAACTTTGAGGTTCCAGATCTAATGTTCCAGTACAATTAAAAGGATAAGAAATATTGGGCAAAGAATAGTGCACGAACTTATATTCTGTATTCCGAAAATCCTTCACATTAATATATGAACTGTCAAACACTTGAAATGAACGCACATGTTTGTCACGTGACTGATTATGGACAGTTGGAATCTTAATATGGATATTATTTTCGTACTTTTTGCTCATATATATCCATACAAACAAGGGAATGTATCCACAGAACATAACAACAGAGGCTAGACATCCTAACTTTAATCTGCAACTAGAAATAAAATAAGTATTGTAGTCACTAAAAACCCAAAGTACTAATACTAAAGTTTGAACATAAGAAATCCTAAAACAAAATATGACCTGAAATCACCTACTGATTTTAGTGGATTTGTGTTGCTTAGTCTTTAGTTCTATTTGTCTTTTTTCGTTTTTCGCCATGACATTAGCAGTATGTTTTCGACTAATGGTTTTGGATACCTCTCTTGTATTGTTTCGCGCACTCTGTCAGTTTGTTTTCAACTCCTGAGGTTTAATATCCCTTTAGTATCATTCACCTATTTAGAAATAAGTCGCAATGCTGTATATTAAACTTCTGCAATTAAATATGGATTGTAAAATTGCAAAAAAAGATTCAGAAAATAATATATATCATAGAAAAACAACTTTATCAGATACTGAAGATATATAACATTTAAAACGCAACATTTTGAGGTTTCCTTTTAACATGCATGCAGAAAAATATTCAGTATAGTTATATTATTGTACTGTTTATAACACGTATCCATGGTAACTCTGACTTAACAATGGAACATTTAAGAATGACATAGTTTATATAGACTGGTTTACTGTCCCTCATCTGTTGGCATAAATTGGACCCCTATTGTGTTCACTTATCGCTACACTGACAACAGGTATGGCCTGAATCCCGTGTTCAGAATTCTGACCGCGGGATTTGATAATTCGACGAGACTAGTGCATCGTGTGCTATGTTTATTATGTGTTATACTGATAGGAAATCAAACAAGAAATTAACACATTTATAACCCTACTGAGTTCTTAAGGGAATACAAGATACTCGGTTTGCCAAGAACATGTTAACACGTTCGTTGGTCATTTATCTGCGCTACCACCATGGGGTTAATTAACAGATACTTATTTATTTTGCGGCATCACAGTATTAACATTTGAGGTCAATTACCTATCACTATAATTGGTAAATTTTATTAGCGAGTCGTTGAATTTGTAAAACTTGTCCAATATATGTCCATGTGACAATGGAACCAACCCGTTCCTTAGGTGCAAAACTATAGATGGAACGGCGGACCAGTTTACTGCTTGGCACTGGAACAAGGATGACTTAGATACCCGTATGTTGTTAGGGAGAGAACCAACATACGAGTTTCAATAATTCGTAAGTGAGAGATAGATATTCAACCCGTTAAGATTTGAAACATTGGTATACGAATTTGATAGAACATCTTGTGATAAATTAAGATAACACAAAACTCATGTAAAACATATGTTGTGTTGCACAAATGTTGCACCAACTTCTGAAGAAATGTGTAATATGCTGTTCATTTCTGTGTGACATTTTGGTCTCTTGTGGAGAGTTGTCTCATTGGCAATCATACCACATGTGGTTTTTTATATCTACTTCCTATAACTGATGTATCAATAACGAGACGCATTTAGTTTCCTTGCACGGTTTATATGGGTTTTTGTGTGCCTCGTGTTTGATTAATTTATTTTACAATGTTAAAAAAAAATCGAAATAATGATTCGTAAAGGTGAGTTAAGGCTCTATTTGATATTGGATAATATTATTATTTGAGAAGCAAAGTCCGTCAAAAGTTATCTATATGTAAAAGAGTGACCACATTAAAAGCTTTCAGCGCATTTTTGTTAAATATGGTGTACTTACGTTATCATATCAAAATTAATTTCTGAACATTTTTACTTTTCCAAGAAGCTGAAAAAAAGATATAACATAAGATTTGTAAAAAAAAACATAGAAATAAAATGGCGAACTTGTCAAAGAGACATTAACCTTACTTAACAGCTGGTCCGTAATTAACAAATAATGTATTTTACTAGTGAAGCGAAATGGACACCATACTAAACACCGAACATATAAATGAACATGAAAATCACACACAACACAAATAAAGGCCATGTAGATGTTTAACAAAAGCCATAGACGATGTTTGTATGCTAGAGCATTAGCAATATGACACACACAAACTTGTCTTGTGTGTTTGCTGTATGTACCCTGGAGTATTACCAATATGACACACACAACATCTGTCTTGGTTATATGCTGTATGTACCCTGGAGTATTACCAATATGACACACACAACATATGTCTTGTGTGTATGCTGTGTGTACCCTTGAGTATTACTAATATGACACACACAACATCTGTCTTGAGTGTATACTGTATGTACCCTGGAGTATTACCAATATGACACACACAACATCTGTCTTGTTTGTATGCTGTATGTACCCTGGAGTATTTCCAATATGACACACACAACATCGGTATTGTGTGTATGCTGTATGTACCCTTGAGTATTCCCAATATGACACACACAACATATGTCTTGTGTGTATGCTGTATGTATGCTGGAGTTTTACCAATATGACACACACAACATATGTCTTCAGTGTATGCTGTATCTACCCTTGAGTATTCCCAATATGACACACACAACATATGTCTTGTGTGTATGCTGTATGTATCCTGGAGTTTTACCAATATGACACACACAACATATGTCTTCAGTGTATGCTGCATGTACCCTGGAGTATTACCAATATGACACACACAACATATGTCTTGTGTGTATGCTGTGTGTACCCTGGAGTATTACCAATATGACACACACACCATCTGTCTTGTGTGTATGCTGCATGTACCCTGGAGTATTACCAATATGACACACACAACATCTGTATTGTTTGTATGCTGTATGTACCCTGGAGTATTACCAATATGACACACACAACATCTGTCTTGTGTGTATGCTGTATGTACCCTGGATTATTACCAATATGACACACACAACATATGTCTTGTGTGTATGCTGTGTGTACCCTGGAATATTACCAATATGACACACACAACATATGTCTTGTGTGTATGTTGTGTGTACCCTGGAATATTACCAATATGAAACACACAACATTTGTCTTGTTTGTATGCTGTGTGTACCCTTGAGTATTACCAATATGACACACACAACATCTGTTTGGTGTGTATGCTGTATGTACCCTGGAGTTTTACAAATATGACACACACAACATCTGTCTTGTGTGTATGCTGTGTGTACCCTTGAGTATTACCAATATGACACACACAACATCTGTCTTGTGTGTATGCTGTATGTACCCTGAAGTATTACCAATATGACACACACAACATCTGTCTTGTGTGTATGCTGTATGTACCCTGGAGAATTACTAATATAACACACACAACATCTGTCTTGTGTGTATACTGTATGTATCCCGGAGTATTACCAATATGACACACACAACATAAGTCTTGTGTGTATGCTGTGTGTACCCTGGAGTATTACCAATATGACACACACAACATATGTCTTGTGTGTATGCTGTATGTACCCTGGAGTTTTACCAATATGACACACACAACATATGTCTTGTGTGTATGCTGTGTGTACCCTGGAGTATTACCAATATGACACACACAACATCTGTCTTGTTTGTATGCTTTATATACCCTGGAGTATTACTAATATGACACACACAACATATGTCTTGTGTGTATGATGTATGTATCCCGGAGTATTACCAATATGACACACACAACATCTGTCTTGTGTGTATGCTGTATGTACCCTGGAGTATTACTAATATGACACACACAACATCTGTCTTGTGTGTATGGTGTATGTATCCTGGAGTATTACCAATATGACACACACAACATCTGTCTTGTGTGTATGCTGTATGTACCCTGGAGTATTACTAATATGACACACACAACATCTGTCTTGTGTGTATGGTGTATGTATCCTGGAGTATTACCAATATGACACACACAACATCTGTCTTGTGTGTATGCTGTATGTATCCTGGAGTATTACCAATATGACACAGACACCATCTGTCTTGTGTGTATTCTGTATGTACCCTTGAGTATTACCAATATGACACAATTAACATCTGTCTTGTTTGTATGCTGTATGTACCCTGGAGTATTACCAATATGACACACACAACATCTGTCTTGAGTGTATGCTGTATGTACCCTTGAGTATTACCAATATGACACATATAACATCTGTCTTGTTTGTATGCTGTATGTACCCTGGAGTATTACTTATATGACACACACAACATCTGTCTTGTGTGTATGCTGTATGTACCCTGGAGTATTACCAATATGACACACACAACATCTGTCTTGAGTGTATGCTGTATGTACCCTGGAGTATTACTAATATGACACACACAACATCTGTCTTGTGTGTATGCTGTATGTACCCTGGAGTATTACCAATATGACACACACAACATCTGTCTTGTTTGTATGCTGCATGTATCCTGGAGTATTACTAATATGACACACACAACATATGTCTTGTGTATATGATGTATATATCCCGGAGTATTACCAATATGACACACACAACATCTGTCTTGTTTGTATGCTGTATGTACCCTGGAGTATTACCAATATGACACACACAACATCTGTCTTGTGTGTATGCTGTATGTATCCTGGAGTATTACCAATATGATACACACAACATCTGTCTTGTTTGTATGCTGTATGTACCCTGTAGTATTACCAATATGACACACACAACATCTGTCTTGTGTGTATGCTGTATGTACCCTGGAGTATTACCAATATGACACACACAACATCTGTCTTGTGTGTATGCTGTGTGTACCCTTGAGTATTACTAATATGACACACACAACATCTGTCTTGTGTGTATGCTGTATGTACCCTGGAGTATTACCAATATGACACACACAACATCTGTCTTGTGTGTATGTTGTATGTATCCTGGAGTATTACCAATATGACACACACAACATCTGTCTTGTGTGTATGCTGTATGTATCCTGTAGTATTACCAATATGACACACACAACATCTGTCTTGTGTGTATGCTGTGTGAACCCTGGACAATTACCAATATGACACATATAACATCTGTCTTGTTTGTATGCTGCATGTATCTTGGATTATTACCAATATTACACAAACAACATCTGTCTTGTGTGTATGCTGTATGTACCCTGGAGTATTACCAATATGACACACACAACATCTGTCTTGTGTGTATGCTGTATATACCCTGGAGTATTACCAATATGACACACACAACATCTGTCTTGTGTGTATGCTGTATGTACCCTGGAGTAATTCCATTATGACACACACAACATCTGTCTTGTTTGTATGCTGCATGTATCCTGGAGTATTACCAATATGACACACACAACATCTGTCTTGTGTGTATGCTGTATGTATCCTGGAGTATTACCAATATGACACGCATAACATCTGTCTTGTTTGTATGCTGCATGTATCCTGGAGTATTACCAATATTACACACACAACATCTGTCTTGTGTGTATGCTGTATGTACCCTGGAGTATTTCCAATATGACACACACAACATCTGTCTTGTTTGTATGCTGCATGTATCCTGGAGTATTACCAATATAACACACACAACATCTGTCTTGTGTGTATGCTGTATATACCCTGAAGTATTACCAATATGACACACACAACATCTGTCTTGTGTGTATGCTGTATATACCATGGAGTATTACCAATATGACACAAACAAAATATGTCGTGTGTGTATGCTGTTTGTACCCTTGAGTATTACCAATATGACATACACAACATATGTCTTGTTTGTATGCTGTATGTACCCTGGAGTATTACCAATATGACACACATAACATGTGTCTTGGGTGCATGCTGCTTGTTACTGGAATATAACCAATATGACACACATATCATTTGTATGCTGGAGAATTAAAAATATGACACACACAACATTTGTCGTGTTTGTATGCTTCTTGTTTGCTAGATCATTAACAATATGACACACACAACATCTGTCTTGTGTGTATGCTGCATGTTCCCTGGAGTATTACCAATATGACACACACTACATCTGTTTAGTGCTTTTGCTTTATGTATCCTGGAGTATTACCAATATGACACACACAACATCTGTCTTGTGTGTATGCTGTATGTACCCTGGAGTATTACCAATATGACACACACAACATCTGTCTTGTGTGTATGCTGTATTTATCCTGGAGTATTACCAATATGACACACACAACATCTGTCTTGTGTGTATGCTGTATGTACCCTGGAGTATTACCAATATGACACACACAACATCTGTCTTGTGTGTATGCTGTATTTACCCTGGAGTATTACTAATATGACGCACACAACATGTCTTGTGTGTATGCTGTATGTACCCTGGAGTATTACCAATATTACACACACAACATCTGTCTTGAGTGTATGCTGTATGTACCCTGGAGTATTACCAATATGATACACATAACATCTGTCTTGTGTGTATGCTGCATGTATCCTGGAGTATTACCAATATGACACACATAACATCTGTCTTGTGTGTATGCTGTATGTACCCTGGAGTATTACCAATATGACACACACAACATCTGTCTTGTGTGTATGCTGTATGTACCCTGGAGTATTACCAATATGACACACACAACATCTGTCTTGTTTGTATGCTGTATATACCCTGGAGTATTACTAATATGACACACACAACATATGTCTTGTGTGTATGCTGTATATACCCTGGAGTATTACTAATATGACACACACAACATATGTCTTGTGTGTTTGCTGTATGTACCCTGGAGTATTACCAATATGACACATTTAACATGTGTCTTTGGTGCATGCTGCTTGTTACTGGAATATAACCAATATAACACACACATATCATTTGTATGCTGGACAATTAAAAATATGACACACACAACATTTGTCGTGTTTGTATGCTTCTTGTTTGCTGGAGCATTAACAATATGACACACACACAACATGTTTATCCAGCAGCATAAACGATATGACACGTGACACAACATTTGTCTTTTGTGTATGCTGCTTGTTTGCTGGAGCATTAACAGTATGACACGGGACACAACATTTGTCCCTTTTCTTTTTTTTTGGGGGGGGGGGGGGGAATTCGTAGAATCCATTTATATGTGTGCTTGACTACGGTTTTTAAATTGTAAACGAGAGAACATTTTGAACATGAAAAGTCAAGTTTTCACTTGAAGTTTTATTCTTGACGTCAATCTGATTGATCACCGCATAAGATCCAGCGGCAAGTATTACATACATATTCAGGGCTTGCAATTGCAATAAAAAGATGTCCTGTTTTATTTTTGCGATGAAGCAGATTTGTAATTTTCAATGGATATATTCAATATCATGATGAGCATCATTATATTGAGTCAAATGTTGCTATTAATATAGTCTGGTCCCCGACAAATATAAGCTGTGTTTTAAATAAGCTAGTTAATCGGTATTCCAAACGGAAAGTTTTCTACTCAAACTGTTGTAATTCAATGTTGACCGTAGAATGGCAAGACTAATGTGCATCGAAATATATATGATATTAAAGGGGCACTATCTACGAGATATATAAAAATCTAAAATATGATTTTTTGTTCTTCAACCATTAACAAAATTGAAAAAGTAAAATGATAATTCGCTTAAAGCAGCCAGTATGAAATTTCTAATTTTTGTTTCTTATGTATAATTTGGAGTTTACTATGACGTCTATTATCAATGAACTAGTAAAATATTTATTTAGGGGCCAGATGAAGGACTACCCCGAGAGCGAGAGTGTTTTTTTTTGCAGTATTGTCGACACTTGATGGCCTTCAGCTGTTGTCTTATCCATGATTGGGTTGTTGTCTCTTTGTCACATCCCCAATTTCCATTCTCAATTTTATGATTCAATTTTGTCAAAATAAGCTAAGACACATTTATGATGAATTATTAACGTGCGTGTAAATAATCTAACCTCATTGAATCCGTAGTCATTCGAATTTTAATATAACCCCTAAGATAGAGATGGAAAACGCATGGACTGTGTGTGTTCTGTTATTTTAAAGGAAAAGAATGTCAAGATTGAAAGGTACATCATTTGATTGAATGATTCGATCCACAAAAATCATTCTTTTACCTGTAAAAACGAAGATTAACATATATCTGTAATCTATAACATGGAATTAAACAGACTTAGAAAAATCCAAGTGCACGAGTTTGCATGTTTGTGCCTGTCCCAAGTCAGAAGCCTCTGTTAGTCTTGTATTATTTTAATTTTAGTTTCTAGTGTGCAATTTGGAAATTAGTATGGCGCTCATTATCACTGAACTAGTATATATTTGTTTAGGGGCCAGCTGAAGGACCCCTCCGAGTGAGGATTTTTTTTTTTGCTACACTGAAGACCTGTTGGTGACCTTTTGCTGTTGTTTTTCTTTCTAATGTCGGGTTGTTGTTTCTCTGACACATTCCCCATTTCCATTCTCAATTTTACTGTTGCTATATATTTACATCTTTATTTATGTTTATATCGCTTATATTGAGTCTATTTGTTGCACATGGATTTGACAAGGAGTGCCCTTTAACTAAAATAATTTAATTTGTATCTGAAAGATAATGCATACAAGATGCAGCTTTAAAAATTTCTTCGAACATAATTTGTTCTGGTTAACGATGTCCATCTCACATAAATTTTCAAAATTCACCAACTTTTATCTCATTTACGATTTTTGGCAGTCTTCTGGGCTTTTTTTGTATCTTGTGTTCTGTTTAGAAATAAGTCATTATCTTGTTAAAATTGTTAAGTACACACATAAGACTGGGATACTGTGATAAAAAGTAGAGATTGGGATACATGGAAATGACCCTAAGTGTGAAACATATTGAGCGTGAATAATATTATGCTCTTGTTTAAATAATAATAATAATAATATAATTATCTTAACAAAGTTAACAAAATCCGCACACCCTAGGCATTGGCTACATAATTCAACAAAAAATAAAAATAAAACTAAGCAAGAAAACAAAACAAAACAAAACAAAAACAAAGCAAAACAAAAACAAAACAAAGACCTGATATACATGTATGATCATAGTATTTGTTTTCGAAAGATTCAATCTAATTAAAATATTGATCTTTAATTACGTTTTACTGCTCATTTGTATTGTAACGTAATCAGAGATCAATATTTTAATTAGATTGCGAAAGATAATATCTGTTAAAAAAAACTTGCATTCTCATCAGTTTACGCTTGTTATAGTCACACCTTAGTGTAGTCCTGGTATGTTGGGTTATATTGTATGTTTGTCATATGTTTGGTAACGCAATGTCTCGCCGCAGTCTTGGCTATACATTTAACATAGCCATTTTACAGTAATTTTTCCTTTTCCTTTTTTTTTTTTTTTTTAGGTTTTTATGAAACTTCCGCTTTGAACTTTACGGAAGCCGTCAGGGGACAGACATTAAAATTAATTTTTTTTTTTTAATTCGAGATCACGTTTACCGAGATGTCTATAA
The DNA here is from genome assembly GCF_036588685.1 of Mytilus trossulus. Taxonomy (NCBI): domain Eukaryota; kingdom Metazoa; phylum Mollusca; class Bivalvia; order Mytilida; family Mytilidae; genus Mytilus; species Mytilus trossulus. Next base: position 2,958,978 of record NW_026963310.1, read on the forward strand.
AAATACATCGTTATCTCGATTAAACGAAATTGTTATATCGAGATTTCGGATTATTATGTCGTTATCACGATTTATTATATCGAGATAGGCTTCCGTCTACAGAACATTGTAACTTTTAGCAGTTTCCGTTCAAATAAAGTATTTGAGAAACAAGGTACTCCCGCAGATAACTACGGAAGCGTATTAGCGCCACACATTATTTTTTTCTTCCTATGTTTGTGTTAAAATGCAAACCTTTGCGTTATAACGCAAACCTTTTTGCGTTACAACGCAAACCTTTGTGTTATAACGCAAACATTTGTTTTATCTTATTTCTTATTTAAGATTCAAAGGAAACATGCAGTAGTTATTAATGGAGGGGGCTGTATATATTAAAATTAATCACCTTTGTTGTCATTGCAAAGTAAAATGCTTGCATAATTAGATCATATCGATGACTAATAATGAGCAAAATAATATAAGAAGGTGTGGTATGAGTGCCAATAAGAAAACTCTCCATCTAAGTCACTATTCGTAAAAGTAAACCATCGAAGGCCGAATTACGGTCTTCAACACGGAGCATTTGCTCACACAAAACAACAAACTATAAAGGACCCCAAAAACGATATTCATGTTACTACCAGTATATATATTACAAAGAAAATTGAGTAAATTGAGGTTTATCATACCTAAGATATAAAGATTAACACTGCTAATATAGCTATAACCGAATATAAATATACTTCCAAAGTAAGCTCTCGTTTGAGAAATGTGTTAAGTAGGTTAGATTCCAACAAGCTACCCTTTGGCAATAAATGTATCAAATGAAGATGTTATATTAATAAAATTATGTTCTCTCTATTCACATTGCTACCCAAACATCTTAAAAATACTACATTGTATTGAAATGAAAATTCAATGACTTTCTATCAAAGAATCCTGATCATATTCTGAGATTTTAAAAAATGTTTCCTTATTAATAATTCATTTTAAAGCAGAAAGATCATTTTGACATGGACAATTGTATGACATTATTTTTGATCTTTCAATTTAAATATGACTTTATTATTATTATAATGAGTTGGCCTTGTATGTATGTTTCTTTATTATCTTCTAGTAAATCACACCCAAAATGAATGACTGACGGACATATATACACAACTTAATGAATAATTGAAATCAAAAGGTTTGCGTTATAACAAAGTTTGCGTTACAACGCAAACATAGGAAGAAAAATTAAAAAAAAAATGTGTGGCGCTAATACGCTTCCGTAGATAACAGCATTAGAAACGACTAAAACACGAAAAAAAACCACAAGAGGACGTATTTTATTACAACAAAGTAGTTTATATAAATACGTCCTTGTAAAATAGATTAGATTATTGATGTATGACGGATACTTGATACTATATTACACAACATAAAAACATGTAGATAAACCTGTTCCGAACTACTAGGTAGGTCAATATTAGATAACTATATGTTCGACTGGACATTTAAATGTTTGTTGTTCACTGTCATTTTATGAGTTTGTTAATAAATAAATAACGTCATCACAAAGAATTCTAAAATTAGTTCGGAAAACCTACTGATAACAATATTCTGTCAGTTTGTATGGTAAGTTTTGTCTTTCTTTATAATTATATATCAAATATTCATATACACACAAAAATAAAACTTAGATTATACATGACAAACTGGATATTATCATTTCTGATGCATTTATTTGTGTGTTCTAAGTTGATAGAACGTACAATGCATTCTTTCTTAAACCAATAGACAACTTTCGAGTTCATCCGTCAACGGAAAAAACTCGTCAATTATACGCGCCTTTATCGCAGTCATCTGTGCGTTTAGGGGCGTCGTCACTTCCTTACAAGGTTGAGCGAGTGGTTGGAAAATTATAATTCTATATTGTACGAATTATTCGGCAAATTGAATTCTAAAAATAGACAATCAACACTGCTGTCATTAGGGAATTGTCAGTAAGTACCTACAGAGCAACCATTATTTCTAGTTTATCCTGCACAAAAACGATCACTAAGACGCTTGATGAACGTAAATAGTGCAGGGATACAGGCGAGCCCCTCTATCTGGTAAATGACGTCATAAAGGCGTGCATAATTGACGAGTTTTTGCCGGTGACGGATGAACTCGAAAGTGGTCTATTGAAAAAAGTTATAAATAAATTTCATGTTAATTCCATGTAATCATATTTCAAACCGAAACCGAAAGAAAAACATACAATGTAGGACTATTTTCAATTTAATATGTATAAATCGGTCTTCGCCATTCGCTCAGGCCATTCGTGTAAATGTGACAGGACGAAAGTGGCGTATTTGCATGTCCCAAATCAGGAGCCTGTAATTCAGGGGTTGTTGTTTGTTTATGTGTTTCATATATAATTTAGTTGTTCATTCATTTTTTTAAAATGATTAATTCCGTTTCTCGTTTGAATACACCACTTTCGAGTTCATCCGTCACCGGAAAAAAAAACTCGTCAATTAGGTGCGCCTTTGTAAAATCAAAAAAAATACTAAACTCAGAGGAAAATCAAAACGGAGAATCACATGGTAAAATCTAAATTTAATGACAAAACACATCAAAAACGAATGGACAACAACTGTCATAATACTGACTTGGTACAGGCATTTCCAAATGTAGAAAATGGTGGATTAAACCTGGTTTTATAGCGCTAATACCTCTCACTTTGTACGACAGTTTCATAAAATTCTGTTATATTTACATTGAACTCAACAGATAAAATAAATAAAATAGTCAAAATATGGGTACAGCAGTCGTCATCGTGTTACAATTTTTAAAGAAACAGTTTCGCGTGTCTGAAAATTTATACGACATTTTTTTGTCGTTCAATGTTTATGCACATTCAACTTTAAAATTTCACATTGGTAATGTTAGCATACAGGGTTAGAAATAGTCCAAAAGTTCCATAGAATTTATAAGAATTCACATATAGTTCATTCCACTACGTTATTAGATAATTTTGACGTTTGTGGTTCCACGTACTTTCTAATTTATAATGGTAATATAACATAATGACATATAATAGAACAATAACATACTGACCGAATCTTTTAAAGTACAGAGTCACGTTATAAGAACCAACGAAACACAAAAAGTCGCAAATACAAAACACACAAGCAAAAATGTAAGATAATACAAACACTTTGACGGGATGTAAAAGTACCGAGCCACGTTAAATAAATATCACAGAAAACAATCAAACAGTAAAAGTAATATTTATAATAGAACAAAGACCAATAAAAACAACAATATAACACGTTATAATAAAATTGAGAAAGGAAATGGTGAATATGTCAAAGCGACAACCACCCGACCATAGAGCAAACAACAGCCGAAGGCAACCAATGGGTCTTCAATGTAGCGAGAATTCCCGCACCCGTAGGTGTCCTTCAGCTGGCCCCTAAAATATGCATAATAGTACAGTGATAATGGACGTCATACTAAACTCCGAATTATACACAAGAAACTTAAATTTAAAATCATACAAGACTTACAAAGGCCAGAGGCTCATGACTTGGGACAGGCGCAAAAAAGACCATCCTGTATTGTTAGCTCACCTGGCCCGAAGGGCCAAGTGAGCTTTTCTCATCACTTGGCGTCCGTCGTCCGTCGTCGTCCGTCGTCGTCCGTCGTCGTCGTCGTCCGTCGTCGTTAACTTTTAAAAAAAATCTTCTCCTCTGAAACTACTGGGCCAAATCAAACCAAACTTAGCCACAATCATCATTGGGGTATCTAGTTTTAAAAATGTGTGGCGTGACCCGGTCAACCAACCAAGATGGCCGCCATGGCTAAAAATAGAACATAGGGGTAAAATGCAGTTTTTGGCTTATAACTCAAAAACCAAAGCATTTAGAGCAAATCTGACATGGGGTAAAAATGTTTATCAGGTCAAGATCTATCTGCCCTGAAATTTTCAGATGAATCGGTCAATCGGTTGTTGGGTTGCTGCCCCTGAATTGGTAATTTTGAAGAAATTTTGCTGTTTTTGGTTATTATCTTGAATATTATTATAGTTAGAGATAAACTGTAAACAGCAACAATGTTCAGCAAAGTAAGATCTACAAATAAGTCAACATGACCAAAATGGTCAGTTGACCCGTTTAGGAGTTATTGCCCTTTATAGTCAATTTTTAACCATTTTTCGTTAATCAAAGTAATCTTTTACAAAAATCTTCTCCTCTGAAACTACTTAGCCAAATTAATCCAAACTTGGCCACAATCATCTTTGGGGTATCTAGTTTAAAAAATGTGTGGCGTGACCTGGTCAACCAACCAAGATGGCCGCCATGGCTAAAAATAGAACAAAGGGTAAAATGCAGTTTTTGGCTTATAACTCAAAAACCAAAGCATTTTGAGGAAATCTGACATGGGGGTTAAAATGTTTATCAGGTCAAGATCTATCTGCCCTGAAATTTTCAGATGAATCCGTCAATCGGTTGTTGGGTTGCTGCCCCTGAATTGGTAATTTTGAAGAAATTTTGCTGTTTTTGGTTATTATCTTGAATATTATTATAGTTAGAGATAAACTGTAAACAGCAACAATGTTCAGCAAAGTAAGATCTACAAATAAGTCAACATGACCAAAATGGTCAGTTGACCCGTTTAGGAGTTATTGCCCTTTATAGTCAATTTTTAACCATTTTTCGTAAATTAAAGTAATCTTTTACAAAAATCTTCTCCTCTGAAACTACTTGGCCAAATTAATCCAAACTTGGTCACAATCATCTTTGGGGTATCTAGTTTAAAAAATGTGTGGCGTGACCCGGTCAACTAACCAAGATGGCCGCCACCGCTAAAAATAGAACATAGGGGTAAAATGCAGTTTTTGGCTTATAACTCAAAAACCAAAGCATTTTGAGGAAATCTGACATGGGATAAAAATGTTTATCAGGTCAAGAACTATCTGCCCTGAAATTTTCAGATGAATCGGTCAATCGGTTGTTGGGTTGCTGCCCCTGAATTGGTAATTTTGAGGAAATTTTGCTGTTTTTGGTTATTATCTTGAATATTATTATAGATAGAGATAAATTGTAAACAGCAATAATGTTCAGCAAAGTAAGATCTACAAATAAGTCAACATGACCAAAATGGTCAGTTGACCCCTTTAGGAGTTATTGCCCTTTATAGTCAATCTTTAACCATTTTTCATAAATCTAAGTAATCTTTTACAAAATCTCCACTGAAACTACTAGGCCACAATCATCTTTGGGGTATCTAGTTTGAAAAATGTGTCCGATGACCTGGCCATTCAACCAAGATGGCCGCCACGGCTAAAAATAGAACATAGGGGTAAAATGCAGTTTTTGGCTTATAACTATGAAACCAAAGCATCTAGAGCAAATCTGACAAGAAGTTAAATTGTTAATCAAGTCAATATCTATCTGCCCTGAATTTTTCAGATGAATTGGACAACTGGTTGTTGGGTTGCTGCCCTCCAATTGGTAATTTTTAAAGAAATTTTGCCGTTTTTGGTTATCTTGAATACTATTATAGATAGCGATAAACTGTAAACAGCAATAATGTTCAGCAAAGTAAGATCTACAAATAAGTCAACATGACCTAAATGGTCAATTGACCCCTTAAGGAGTTATTGCCCTTTATAGTCAATTTTTAACAAATTTCATTAATTTGGTAAATATATGTAAATTTTTACCAAATATAGTTCTCTGTTACTAATGGGCAAAGTTCATGATAGATATAATTGTAAGAAGCAAAATCGTTCAGTAAAGTAAGAACTTCAAACACATCACCATCACCAAAATACAATTTTGTCATGAATCCATTTGTGTCCTTTGTTTAATATGCACATAGACCAAGGTGAGCGACACAGGCTCTTTAGAGCCTCTAGTTTGTGAAGTTAATACGGAAAATTTATCAACAATGTCTTGGTACCTTCAGATGAACTTTTTTAGAAAAAAGACTAGACATTCTTTTACATACGTACCTCTGATTCATCAACTTTCTGCTCAGACACTGATGACGTTTTACAAAGTCTGACACCTTAGTTGGCTTTATGTTTTTTTTTTTTTATTTAGGTGAAGGTCATTTCATCGTTTAATATTTGTTTTACCTAGGTGGCAAACATTGAAAGAAAATGGATAAACAACAGAAGCAGCGTACTTTTGAAAACGAAAAAAAGTGGAAACATTTTCTATCTAGTATCAAGAGAGTGCATAATTTTCAAACAAACAATGTATGTTTAAATTCTAAAATTAATACAAAATGTCTGGCAAATGAATTTGCGAACAAGTTGTTAAAGAAGAAAGGCGGATTTATTGAGATTAGTGGAAGTAAAAATACAATGGAAGCGTATGAACATTTTAATGTTAAAGAATCCAAAACCCAACCACACAATATGGATTTTAACGACAGAGATCAGGTGGGCATGTCACGGGCAGACACATGGCCAAAAGAAAGATCTAAATATATAGAACCATATAATATTTCTGATACTGATTCTGCCTGCCGCAAGCTTAGTTTCGAAACAACGAACACAATAGTTTGTGAGTCGTCCGACGAAGAAATGAGTCCGAGTATTTTAAAACCAATTCCTTCGGAAAAGTTCGGTTACCATTGGAAATCACAGCCTCGGTTTGATATTCTAAATGAAATAGATTTGAGTCCAAGTAAAAAAATCAAATTTGAAAAGGAACTATTCGCAGATAAAACTATGGAGAGCCGAACAGAACAAGCAACAGGAAGTTCAAAAGAGGTTCATGAAAAATACGAGCAAGAGAAGGAAGCAACTAAATTAGACAATAACGAACCTGGCACAATATCGATGTCTCAAGACAATGTGTCGAGCCATGTGGGAAATGTCAAAATTAATCGGAAAATAGATATCGTTACAAATCCAACATCAATGAAATCAGATATTGATAATTCATACAGGGATACAGTCCGGAGAATCGAAAAGTCAACAGACTTTTCGGAAGCTTTGGGAGATGGGGGGATGGATGGCTCAGCAGAACCAGGAGCAGATACAGTGATAGCGGTGCAGGTAGAAAACAGAAAAGGGACGACAAAAAATAAGGTCGACAATAGGCCTGTCACACTACAAGTGTCAGCAGACGATATTTGCCATATTAAGGCAAATTTTGAAATTAATCGTTTACGAGATCGAAATGAAAATATTCCAAAGTCAAAAAAATCTGACATTGATAAACCATACAGTAAATGGACTATACCAAATATTGCAGAATACTTTGATTTTGATAAATCAGTTCGAAAAATTGAAATGCCGACATATTTTGCCATTGGTGCTGAAAAGGTGTCAGAAAATATTCAATTAGAATTATTTCAAAAACTTCAAGTTTTTAAGTCTGTGCAAAAACACAAAAGCAAGCAAAATAATGATAAGGAAAGTATTTCACATTTAAAGTCTCTCACGGTAACAGAATGCGGAAGTAGGCTGGTATTAGACGCGTTACTTATTCCACTGTGTGCATCGTTAGGCTTAAACATCGAGGTAGATAAAAATATAAATTGCAATTTTCTCCCGAACTGCAGATTTGATTATTGCATAGCTAAAGATGATAAACTAATTGGATGTGTGGAAACAAAAAGTATCAAAAGTTTGAACGACAGCGCCGTTGCGCAGGCTTTGCTGCAATTGGTAATCTTGCAGACGAATTTATTACGAGTTGATGACCCCTTGACCGCCAAATGTCCATTATTTGCTGTTGTTACTGATGGACATAGATTTGTTTATATTCAACTGCAGGAGTCTGTATTCAAATTTGAACACGAAGGAGAAAAGGTTAAAGTTCGCGAAATCGCACATGAAGACGATGTTAAGTGCATTTTAGAACAAATCGGTTACCTAATGAATGAAGCAACCGCTGCACTATTAAAAGGCAATAACTTGGGTTCTTGTACAGTGATAGAGACAAACTCAACGAGTTCAAATAATTTAGTGCCAAATGTAATTAATTTAGATGATCAGAAAAGTGAGAACCCGCATATAATTGTCATTGACTGAGCCATGCGGATAAATAAATTGAACATTAAATCATGTAATCGAAGTATAAACTCGTGTTTGAGCTTTTCATTTTGTCATTTGATCAATCTACTGACAGTACTGTAAATTCAGAAATTATTGCGTGCATTCATTATTGCGAATTAGTCATTTTAGACTTAAACGCGATTTTGATTTTAACGATTTGGGGGCAAATCCTGCTTAATTCACATTTAAACTAATCTAAAATACCAGTTTTAATTATTGCGTTTACAACTCGTCTCAATTTTTGCAACAATAAATACCTCGCATTAATTGCTGAATTTACAACTAAAATATAGATCTCTGATTTCGTTATATTACATATGAGTAGTATAATGAAATCAAAAATCTATATTTTAATAAGATTGTCATTTGATTAGAGACTTTCCGTTTTGAATTTTCCTCGGTGCTCAGTATTTTTGTTATTTTTCTTTTCACTGATACTAGTTTTTCAATTATCGAAAGTGAAACAATCTTGTCTCGTGTTCTTATTATGTTGGAATTTTCGATTTGATCCGATTTGCCTCCTATTTTTAGTATCAAGTTTAAGCCACTACATATTGATCGAGTTTTCGTTGGCATTTTAAAATTCCAAGAGAAAAAAGGACTTCAATCGAAACTCAAATCATTTAATATTTACAAGAATAAAACTTTGAGTAGACTAATAAATGGAAACATAGAAATATAAGGGTTCCGGGTTTATTCAGCATACTGTAGAACTGACGACAGGAGATATATTTTGTGTTGTTGTAAACTTTTTAAAGATATGTTACCCCATGATGTTTGTTATTTGTTTATATTTATCATATGTTATGTCTATTCTGTAATTAATCTCGATATAATGTATATGTCAATACAAATTTTATAAATAAAGAGGAAGTGTATTAAAATTCAAACGAACTTACCACAATTACATAGTTTGTTATTATCTCCCATTTCAACGTAATAAGTACTTTACAAACGATAGCTCGATAGTTGATTTGATATGCAGAATATATTTTAAATAATACAATTATTGATACGCATTGAACATTTATAATAAGCAGTGTGTTGTATTGTATTTGTGCACCAAAGACAATTGATATGTAATGTACACAAAGCTATCATAATAGTTCATCATATAAGACAAGGTTACGAAGTACAGTTTTGGAAATTTAAGAATTCATGATTTAAAGTGTTTGGAATTCGCAAACATGATAGACATTGCATATTATTTTCTTTGGTGACCTCAGGTACCCTTGTAATGAATAGTAGATATTAATCTAGTGTATATAATTCTACTGTGATGGTATACCCTAGATTAGTAACTTTTAAATGTATTTCCCTATACACTATCCACTAGATTTTAAATGATTTTATTCATTAATCACTATACCTGGACTTTTAATGTTGTTGCAAAGAACCCCAACATCTTCCGAGTGCTCACAGTTTTCTACTCCCCAACCTGCATGTGAACAATACTTTAATTTACTTTCACTTCCCGTGCACTTCATGTCATCAAGCCATGTTGTACCGCTGCCGTCATCTACTGCATTTCCTAATGAAATTCCATTGCTATTAAATATAAAAATGTATATAATGTAAAATTGATGTAAACTGTATATGGCAGAAATGGTTTTGATCCACCTTAACTATTGAGAAGTAGATGTAGTGAAATAAGGTCTTTCTCAGTCAAAAATGATACGAATCATACATGTACCATTATTTTATTTTAGATATTATTGTATTCCTTAAACGTTTAATACGATGCTACACACTATTGATGGAATGACATATATTGTCAGTTTTACGGCAAGAGTAAAAAGCAACAACGTCGTGCAAAGTGGGATATTTCTTATTTTTTTGTTATTTGTGAATGTTTCTTCTAATGACTTTAAAACTATAGATAGTGTATATATTGGTGATTATTTTTCTTAATAAAAGCGAGAAAAGGTAAAATTAAAATCAAAACGTACGTAAAGAGAGAAACAATTTAAATACTATCAAAAGTGAATGAATGCAATATATTACCTATGACACGAACTTCTTGCGTTGACAGTTTATAATAGAATTACCATGTTTTAAGAAAGATGAAATGATAACTACAGACATATTAAATTTCAAATTTTGTTAACTTGAACAATGAACCACGTATCTTCTTTAAAATATTAAGTATATTTTTCCTTGACAATCTACATGATTTCCTTTTCAAACTAATATCATTTTCTTTTTACAAGAATGATATGCTTGATATAACCGCGTATCATGTATACAACTAAGTGAAAACATTTGCGGATTATTTAAGTTGCAGTATGTATATACCTAAATCCAAGTTGTCTACAGACCACTCTAGCGTCGTTGTCATCAAAATCATCATCACAGACTGTACCCCAGACACCATTATAATAAATTTCAAGCCTTTTTGAATTGTCCAACCTTACATCACCTAAAACATTTATAACTGCAGTCAATTGTCTTAGTTAGTTTAACGAATTCCTTTAATTTGAAGTCCGTGAAAACTTGTGTCACTTTTTTATGTTTACATTTAAAACTAAAACTGGCTTTACAGTTAGATTGATAGGCAATTTTAATATTCATCATCATTTCATGATAATTGAAAAACAATGCTGTTTTTTTCTTTTATCTCTTTCAAACCTAGATGTCTTTCTATTTAAACACCATTCATTCGATACAAATAATTAACGTCAGCGTTGGAAACGCTTTGTACTGAACAATGCACACTACACCAATGAACAATGAAGGTTTACAACGTTAAAATAGATATTTGTAAAACCAAACTATATTGAAGTATGTAACGAATAATATGTCCCCTTCCGGATGATTATGACTAATCTGTACATACCAATAACTCATAGTCAATCAGAACCATCCATTGATTACTGCTGAAATTCGTGTATAACTTGTTGTTAATTTCTGTGTCACGTTGGTCTCTAGTGGAGAGTTGTTGCATAAGCAATCATACCACATTTTCTTTTTTATATTGTCACAACCTTTGACACTCGTTGTAATCGAGGAAAGGAGGAATTTGATTTTTTAAATATCAATACTATTGCCAACGGATTGATTTTTTTTCCCGTTAATCACTCATTCCAATTCGTAAGCCCCGTAAACTACTCGTAAACAGTTGATGTATGGTGTGTTAAATGATTACAACTGGATTATGCGAGTGCTTGTTTGTTGCTTTAATGGCACAGTGTTGGCGTTCGGAATTGTAACGACTTATTACAGAATTTTTTTTGTATTGTCACAAGTATTATGAATAAATACGTATATTTGACATATTCTTAGGTATTGATTATGATTTGGGGATATATATATTTAAGCTAGGAAATCATAAATATCCGTAACACATGACAACAATTTGGAACAAATATTTTTTTTTAAATTATCAGAACAATCTATTAAAAGGTAGTAAATTGCCCTAAGTTATTCCTCATAGCTGTCCATGCAAACATGTACCATGATTTTCAATGCATTGCATGTGCTGACTGTTAATTTAGCGTTATAACTCGTTTTTAGACATTTTATTTCATTTTTGTTCAACAGCTCGAATTTGTGAAAATTTTGCAATCCATAAAAATTTGCGAAAAACACATGTGTATTTTAAGAGGGTATCAGTGTTAATAAACTTCAAATCTCACCCGAACTCTGTGCTTGAATCAAATGTGCTAAAATAACGCCAGATATTATTTTATAAAATACCATTATTCTGCAAAAGAAAAAGGAAACACAGAAGCATATCAACAATATTCTTCTAAATTATATTTAATTAATTAATTATTAATATTGAAATGAAATAACTTGGATTTAAAAAAAATAGCAAGGTAGAGTTAAATTCTGGATGGTCGCCAATTGATGGCATTCACATTGTGTCAACCTAAACAAGCATTGCTGCGTAGTCAAATCAGGAAAGGATATAATACACTAAATGTAACTTTTATACAGACTAAATTAGAAATGGAAGAGGTCTCCCCGGAGTGATTTAAATTCTTTAGAATGAAAACCATTGACAACGCAATGGCAAATACGGTAAAGGAACTAAAGACAAAGAACAGTACTAAACAAAAAATCAAAAAATAAAGACTGAGCATTAAAATAAAACTTGTTATTTCAACAGTTTACCCCAAATAAAACATACATATTGACACGTTACTATCACCGAAGTTTATGTATTAAAGTTAACAATTGTTAAATAGTTACGTTACGTTTCAGATCTTGTCTAGGTGATTATATTTGTCGCTTTTCATTTTGTTTTATCTTTATAGAAATTCAGGTCAATTGAGGATGCCTTTCCTTTAATGACAATGCTTTTTTATAAGACATCATCTGAACATTGGTCCGTTTGTTTTGTAGATATTGTCTCTAAAGATTTTTTATTTTTCATTGTAATACTCAACCAACCGTGCCTAACGTAAAAAGAACCTGACAAATCAGTCAAATCGTTGATGAACTTTTAAGCAATGTGATTGTTTGTTGAATTTATTTGTTATTTTTTTTTTCTCTCTATTTATAATAGTTGTGATGATTATTAAAGACAAACACGCAGTTCCACCATGACATCGATCATGGTGGTTAATATGCAAAGGTTGTCTCATGTATCAACTTTGCTGTTAACAGTTTTCGTCTGTCTCCTTTAATTAAAAAATGAAGGACGATATATTGGCATGAACTCAAATACCCAAATGTGTTTTGGAAAATGCTTACACGTATGAAGTGGGATTTCGATGGTATTTTTACTCTGACACATGAACAACGTGACAGTTGTTTCACAAGTGGTCGTTTGTTATGTCCCTATTTCGACTAACTGTGAAAATGTTAATATAAGTTATATTTTACCAACCGGTGGTCATACTTATTCAAGGGTTATACAGTAAAAGTTCTTGGATGACAATGTTGATATGTCATAATCAACCTTGTAATATATGCCAACAGAAACAAAATATGCATGTTTGTTTCAACAATGGAAAACTCTCTTTAGTTAAAAACAAATGGTATACGAGTCGATGTTCTCAAAAACAGTACAGGAAGAGCACTTCGATATATAGTAAACGGTAAAAATAGCATACCATGCAATCTTTTACAAGCAGAAACAAAACAACAACAAGTTACATGGCGTTGTAAGTTTGTTTTAGATTTACGAGTTTGATTGTCCCTTTGGTATCTTTCGTCCCTCTTTACATAAGACCTTGTTCTAATTGACCCAAACTCGGTGTTGTGTGTGTGTAATTCACATGTAAATTAAACACATTTACGTTTCTATTGATAAAACGCAATGTTTAAATGTGCATGTACATGATGTAGTTAAAATCATGTTTTGTCTACATGTAGTCAATAGTGAATGAAGCACTTCTTTGGTTAAGTGTACACAGAACAAGGTATTCACAACATACATTTTACCCTGTATATTTAATGAAGTTTATTTTTAAATACAATTAGTTATGTAGTTTTTTACCGAATTAATTGTCTAACCTTGATATATTAATTGGTTTGTTATATAAAAAAACCTTTTAGGTAGCCTTATTAGGCAGCATCAATTTAACTACATGCGGCAAGGGGGGTTATATGTTCGACACGGATTCTTTTCGCGCAAAGCACGAACATTTTTATTTACTTTATCAAAGCTATCAATAAAATAGTTTTGTTCAGAATTTAACACTATAAGGTATGGTGAAAGTCTGGATTTAGAAATATTTTTCCTCATTGAACATGTTGACCAGAAAATTGTTTCATCCGTTTTAGAATCAGAATATTTTTATGGAAAAAAAAAATTCCCTGAATCGGGACTCAAAGCATTATCATTGCCAAACGCATAATTCATTTGAAAATGTCTTCCCGAAATTCTGGTACTCGAGACATCTTTAAAATAGGTGTTAATCATCAAAATGACCTTCATTACTGCTAGACAAGTTGTCCAAGAAATTTTAATTCGATTATATGTAATGAACATTTAAATGACATAGTTTTTAAATGTGAACAAAACTGATGTACAGGTAACAAAACCAGGTGTATAGATGTGAAAAAATTTAATGTGAAACCAACTTCATTACATGTTAACATATTTACTGTAAATGTTGTACAGCATAATTTGAAAGATTTCACAAAGTGACACAAATGATTTCAAATGTTTCTTGCCAAATAGCAACATTAGAAATACATTTCAATATTAATTGTCAACTTCGCAGCGTAGATATTTAATATCAACTTCATCAGTTATGTTATCAACACAGTAAGAGGAAGACAAAGTCCAGTTCATTTTCCTAGAACACTTATTAACATGTCATGTTTCCATTTATAGAGCACGGTAATTGGGAATGTTTGTATTGATTTTTTAATTTTATTTGAAAACAGTATATTGTAGAATACTCCAATCATAAATGTATATTGACTTGGTCAGTATAATCTATCATTTAAGGATGTATGTATAGTTTATACTCGTAAATTTAAAGAATGATGACTTAAACAAATGAGTGTGAGATACAATATTTAGGCGAAGAAAAAGGGTTTTACTGATAATTGGTTACAAGCATTCATTTATTTATGATGAACAGAAACAATAAACAATTGGACAATTCAATTCACCCGGACAGTCAGTTTTACTAATGGTTGGAAGATGCCTTCTGTTTCCTTATAGTACTTAAAATCAATTGTTCTAATCGCTGACTCAAATAAACAGCAACAAAAAACGGCTAATATGTATTAAGACCTCAAATATAAAGTTTTTTTTTTTTTAAATATATGGCACGATTTTAATCTTTGAAAAAGGTGATATCACACTGGCCATAAAAATCGTATGGCCTTTTTTCCTGAAAAAAATAGAGACAATATGCATTACTTTTCGGTAAATGTTGTTAACTATACCGACATATGACGTCGTTTCATACATGTTATTTAATATATCTTTTACCTTATCATTTGTCGAATGTAAATCATAAACCTTTATTAAAAACGAAACTCATTTTTTTATCTACAATAAATGTATTTGAAAATACTTTCCACTTAACCTCTAGAGCAATTTGCTGAAGATTTAACTGAACAGTGAAGGCTACTCTAATTCGTTCGAGGCACACCATGTAATTCCTAGGTCAACTGTGCAAGTGTATACCTTAAATGTTAAGAGCGCACACATAATGTATGTGAACATTAGTGCATGTCAACTTCCAAAAGCGTTATGGATATGTTCCCGTTGTTGTACTCATAAGCTTTTGTTCTTAATCTGACTTCTACCTACTACCGACTTAAAACAATACGCTAACATTGTACAATGTTGTATTGCTTAAAACAGTGACAAGATTTGCTATATTCCACTGAATGCATGATCAATGGTAAAAGAATCTTCGTGTGTTCTCTAAATAACTAGTTTTTAATTCTATTTTCTATATCCCCACATTACATATAAGTATTATATAAATTCATTCAAACCATACATGTTAAAAGTATAAAAGTGAGTGCTACAAACTACAGTCTTGAATTAGCCTAAATTGTATGAAGTGTTAAAATGTCAATAATAATTAGGACAAACACAGTCTTAGACTCTTTCATATTTCCATAATATCATACAAACAATTTGAAATGTTTTACATTGTTCGCATGATAGTGTTGACTATAAGAAGTAGTCACACTTAGTATAAGTGATTTTGTAACGATCATGTTTTGGTTTATAATACTAATTGTGATTAATTTTAAAAGGATAAAAGTAAAATTTACCTACAAATTCGTTGATAACAACCACATTTGTCAGTCACTTCCTCGTCCAATATGTTAATTAATATGTTTTAAACATAAAGAAAAAGATGTATAGGATTGTCATTAATTTTCATATTCCAAATATACACTGTTTATAGGCACTTCAACATCTTTCAAGTGTCAATTTAGAAAAGGAAATGAAATGGTGGAAATTACTTGAGTTCTTTTGAAACAAATTTTATCTTTAACCAAATCTTTTCCAAATCATTATCTGTTCGATTGTTTTTAAGTGGAAAATAAATAAGTTCATTGCAGTAGATTTAGCAGGTTAACTTTTTTTTGTTTTTTTTAATCTATAGATCATGTAGATGGAAGAAACAAAAAACAGGTTATGATGTCTTAAACAGTAGTAGCTATTTTATTTTTAAATATTGTGTTAATGCGTTATGTAAGGGGTGTTTTCATATCAAACCTGCCTGATGTATCAAGTACAGTCATTTTGGGCAAAAAACATTATATAAGTTTTAATAGATACAACATAGATATATGTTTTTGTTGTTTTGTTCTGTTTTTCACAAGAAGAACGAAGCATGTGTAGCTTTTCAATGTAAAACAATCTTTATCATTTAACCATTTATCCTAAATGAGCAGGGTCTATATGCAATCCTGTACAGTAATAGAATACATATCTCATTGTATACTTCCTTGTCATCAAATTTTCATTCGAACTGTATTGTATATGAAGGAAGATAGTGATCATTTCAGTTGTGTTAAGTGAAAATACCAAGTACCATCAGTTGTATATTTATAGATATTCAATTATTGTAAATTCCCAAACAATAGAGAGATTTTCCTTAAATCGGAATACTAATCAGGTAGATACGAATTTCCAGAAGATTGTATTTAAAACAAAAAATGCAATAAAATAATGGAATGCTTATAGTATATACAATCAAGAACGAATGTATGTTATTATTATATTCAGGTTATTTGGACTGAGCATATCTTTATAAACTGCAAGACAGTTTCGGAACATTTATGAATTGGATCAAAGACCGTACTTATCCTATTAATGTATGCATTAATCTTGTACAGAGCTATTTCATATTAAAATTCCAATTTTAGTTTTTATTTCTTTACAAATGACGTCAGTGTGTGTCTACTTACCATTCCGAAACAGTGAAGTACGTAGTCTTCAATCTTTTTACTTTATGAACTGTTTCGAATCTTTTCATTGCTTTTTCATGTTTTTGTTTTAATTGTCTTTTGAATCGATCTATGTTTTGATTGCAATTTTGGTATTGTTATTTCTTTCTGCTATACCTATATTTTGGAATTAAAAGTCTTCAATTTGTATTCTCAAAATATTTTGTTTGAAGTTTTTTGACTTTGTACCTGAGACCATATGACTTTGAAGGTAACAATTATAGGTCACCGTCATGCATTTAAAACTTAACAAAACCAATGCTATATACATGTAGTAAACTATAAAAGCCTTAAAAAAAAATTGTTAAAGAAATCAAACGTGAAACCAAACGGCCTTATTAATGTTTAAAACAATTAACAGAAACAAAAACAAACAGATTTGTAAACAGCCGACTAAGCTCAAACTCCTGGAAGTTCTTTACGAGTCTAACAATGTGAATCCACACAAAAAATATACGTAGAATATCGAAGCTAATGAAAAAGCATTTTTTTTTTAATCCAAACATGCAACAAAGCATATGTCACATGGAAGTCTAAATATATTCCAGTTAACAACTAGGATAACTTTGTGAAAAATTAGAAGCGGAAAAAGTACAATATATAAAAGAAGATGTGGTATGATTGCCAATGAGACAACTGTTCACAAGAGACCAAAATGACACAAACAGTAACAACTATATGTCATATTACGGCCTTCAACAATGAGCAAAGCCAATGCCGCATAGTCAGCTATAAAAGGTCCCGATAAGACAATGTAAAACAATTCAAACGCGAAAACTAACGGCCTTATTTATGTAAAAAATGGAACGAAAAACAAATATGTAACACATAAACGAACGACAACCACTGAATTACAGGCTCTTGATTTGGGACAGGCACATACAAAAATAATGTGGCGGGGCAAGTACACCATTGCACATACACTAAATATGTTTTTTTGGTCTGTGTAACAAATATAAGAAAGAATTGTAGATCGTAATAAACATTTGACATTATGTGTTAAGAAATAATAAATTCATTTGTAATAGTATATCAACATGCACATGCATCAATTTCACTATCACTTTCATAATTCAAAATGGCGAACCATGATTGTGTGTTTGTTTTTCCTGTGTCTGTGTTTATATTTTGATTGAACTCTTTTTTCTACTTTTTTACCTAACGATATCTACATCTTGTATGTCTATGTTTTTCATAGATTTCATAAGCACAGTTCGATTCAATAACGTTTCGACATTGCCAAATTCGATGATGTCAACATTGTCTAAATTGATGATCTCGACATCTAGATACATATTAGACATGATTGCAATTTTTAGCACATAACAATTTTTAAGTTGAGTCATATTTGTAAGACACCGTTTAAACATATTGATTGGGTGAAATAAACCTTATCATATCAATGTTATACTTGAATACATGCACAAAAATATATGTCAAACATATCTTCAAACTTGAAATATACACGTAAGTATTATTTTAAAGTCATTGATCTTTAAAACTTTAAACGGAAGACATGTTTATTTAAAATCTAAAAGGTAAATATATATGATAGACGATCTTATGGTTAAGATATCTTGTTTATGAAGGTCGTATTTACTTATCTTTGATGTTAACTACCATGATGCGTGTTGATTTAAAAAGTAAAATTAACCAATTTCATATAGTCTCATAAGATATGGTATATAGATTGCCGAAAGAAAAGGTTCATAAAATTGGAATTCGTTTATGTCTGTTTGTCTTTACTGTTTATTTTCACTGTTTCAAATTAGTTTGGTGTTCATACGGTTGAGGGTGTTTGAGATTAATTTCGAAATGGTATTTTGAATGACGAGTGGTATTACCTTGAACATCATGAACATGTTAAAACAGTTTCATTATTTCAAAGTTTTATCATATTCTCTCAGAAAATTGAATAACTGTTATATAGCATATCGTTTTAGAATAAAGATTTTTGTATTGAAAAACAAAGCTTGAACTATTTTTGTTAAGATCAAATTCCCTGTCTTAATAAAAATATTGAATGGTATCAGCTAAGTTGGTTTTCTAGACCTGTGTTTGATCAAACTCATTTGAAACCGTTATTGTGAAATCGAGTTTACAATTTTAACATGTTAACTGGACCTAGACAATATTGCAATTACATTAATTCGCATATACTGAATTTTAAAAACTAAAATGAAAATTGCAAAAAAGACTTTTAAGTCATAAACATAAAAACAGTTTGTGTGTCAATGAAATCAAAGCTTAAAGCAACATAGTATTCTAACTTGTAGACACTGTATTGTTTGTCAATTATTGGGACAAATTTTTCATAGCAGGTTTTAAATTTTCGTAACTTTCGGTCAACAAAGTCTTTTTCCTCTATCTTCTTTCTATCTTTGTGTCCTCACCGTTCTATTCAATTAAGAAATTGGAGAGGTTTTTTTTCTAATTTGTTTTCAATTTCTTAATTTGGTTTGTCTCCAGAAGTATCATCAATTCATCAATCAGCACTTCGATATTTATATGATTTGTGACAAACCTTTTTAAAAGCGGAAATGTCATTCAAACATTTACTAAATTATTCCATAGATACAAAGATTTGATTAGTAAATATGGCTGTATCTGTAGAAAACGAAGTATAAAATGTATTTCACATAATGATGTTTATGGTAATATTGTGATTGTGTAAGCTCATCCATTTTTCAAACAGACTCATAAGTATAGGTTATCTTACCACATGTACCAATGTTGTGAATATATCTAAGATTATAGTTAACATTGGCATAACTATCGATCTTGTCATCTTCAATTTAACATATAAACTATTTTCTATGAACCAACTATATCAATGTGTCCTTTAGTTTTGATTGCGGAACATAAACCCCTTGGTGAATGATGAAGGATAGTCTAATTTATTGACATTATATCAATATGAAAGAGTTTAGATTAGATGTTCTTTAACATATTTAGATTTTGTTTTTATATTCACATCTGATTCACGCGACCTCTAGAATGGGTAGTTTCAAAAAAGCTTTGAAACCCTGATTTGGTTGCTGATGAAATTGATGTTAATTTTGGAAAATGTTTTTTTTGTGTTGAGCACTTGAGAGCAGAATTCGCGACACTTCATTTTCAAGGACTTGTATTTGTATTAATGAATTTGATTAAGAAATCATTAGTTTGCTATATTTGTGATGGTTTTATTTATCAGAAAGATTTTCAATCCGCTTATGTCGGTGAAAAAATTGCTTGCTCAGGTATGTTGGTAGCAATCATTCAAAACACTGTATGGTTCAAGACAGTCACGCTGAATTAATTTATTAACAATGTTTCAGTCCACAAGAAGAATGACACTGAGTCGACCATTTTTCGTCTTACTCTCAATAACCGTGTATGATTAAAAGGAGAAGCAATATAATAAACCATTGTAACTCAGCCTCTTATGAATAATAAAACGAGTCGACGACTGCGCACCGTTGGATCCCATGGAAATGACAATCGGTTTTTTTTTCGTCTTATAAACTGTATAATATATTTTAACAGTTAACGAATTCAAATATCTTGAAAAGGTCAGTTTCTGATTTTCCATTAAATCAAAATGATTTTTTTTTTACAAATTACGATTTATTTTTCCTACGTCAGGATAATTGTAGCTATGTTAGCCATATCTTTTCTAAGAAAAAAAGCAGAACCAACTCTATCAATGTATCCTCGGTTTACATTGGGTAATATATATTTTGGTGTAAGATAACTTGTTGAAATCATTACAAGATGAAAGGGTGTTAGATTAGATGTACTCTAAAAGATTATTTTTTTATATTCACATCTGATCCACGCGGCCTCTAGTCAGGTAATTTCACAAAAGCTGTAAAGCCTGCATTTGATTGCTGATAGAATTATATATTGATGTTAATTTTGGAAAATATTTTATTTGGTGTAGAGCACTTGAGAGTCGAATTCGCGACGATTCACGTTCAAGAACTATTATTCTTATTAATTAAGAAATTATTAAACTTTTTTATATTCAATTTTTTTGGTCTTCGAAATATATAAAATCCGCTGATGTCGTAAAAATATATTGCTTGCAAAAGTATGTTGGATGTAAGTATTCAAAATCCTGTTTAGTAATATAAGAGGGACATAAGATACCAAAAGGGACAGTCAAACTCATAAATCTAAAACAAACTGACAACGCCATGGCTAAAATTGAAAATGACAAACAGAAAAACAATAGTACACATGACACAACATAGAAAACTAAAGAATAAACAACACGAACCCCACCAAAACCTAGAGGTGATCTCAGGTGCTCCGGAAGGGTAAGCAGATCCTGCTCCACATGCCGCACCCGTCGTGTTGCTTATGTGATTACAAATCCGGTAAATAGACTAATACTAAACCGTCACGCTGAATTGATTTTTTTAAATATTGAATCCCACAATAAGAATAACACTGAGCCGGCCATGTTTACATCTTACTCTTAATATAGTGTATAATTAAGCGGAGAAGCAATATAATAAACCACGCCTTCAGATCGAACCTCTGACATCCCAGACCCTAGATTACAACCTAGAAACGAGTCTCTAGAGAGGGTTAGGTACAAGCTATAATAAATGTGCATCCTGACTAAATTCATTATTTCGATCTATTAATAAATATGACTGTTGTTTCAAAATGAAATTTATAATCGAATATAAATTAACGATGTATATATTTATTCCTGAAATATTTCGTAGCGTTTTTCTTGCTAATAAAATAGCGTTTCACTTTATTTCTTTTAAGTTTAGAAACTAAAGGGTTTCTGGCCATAAATCTTGAACAGTTTATTTTACTGGCCATTTCATCTTGTGGCTGATGTGAAAGGTCTATTCCATATTCTTCCAAAAGACTGTCCATGTCGCGCTGGCTGTCGTAATAAAATGTTTCTAAAAGGCTTCTCGTTTCGTTCATTATTGGCGACCTTTTATAAGTTTTATACTCCAACTCTCTACATGCCATTTTCTCAAGTACATACGGTCCTACTTCGTCTGTAAAAAAATACATTCATTTTTTTACATAAATAAGGTCGTGAGTTTTCTTGCTTGAGCTGTTTTACATTGTCTTATCGGGACCTTTTATAGCTGACTATATGCGGTATGGACTTTGTTCATTGTTGAAGGCCGTACGGTGACCTATAATGGTTAATGTTTGTGTCATTTTGGTCTTTGGTGGATAGTTGTCTCATTGGCAATCATACCACATCTTCTTTTTTATATATTCAATTAATGTTCTATAACAGGAAAATATACACTTTTGCGCATGTCACAAGTCAGGAACCCTGGCCTTTGCTAATCTTGTTTGTGTTTTTTTTATTTTATATCTTTCGCAGTTTAGTATGACGTCATTTGTTCTTGAACTAATACTGTGGATTCATTATTATTCGTTGGATACCATTTTTTGTGGATTTCGTGGGTACGGGTGAACCACGAAATTAAATGTGCAACGAATGACAGATTTTCTATAGGAGTGTATGCAGACTTTGGCAAAACCACGATATTAAATACCCACGAACATGTCATTTTTCCTTCATCCACGAAAATTGGTACCCACGAAAATAAATGAATCCACAGTATTTATTTTGTTTAGTTATCAGCTGTCGTCGGACTCCAGTTTTGGTATTTTCTCGTTGTGTCGAAGTGCCATTGTGCCGTCGGATGTTTTTTTACTCTTTTGTCGGATAATTGTCTCTGCTTACCCTTCCGGAGCACCAGAGATCACCCCTAGTTTTTTGTGGGGTTCATATTGCTTATTCGATCTTTAGTTTTCTATGTTGTGTTATGTGTTCTATTGTTTGTCTGTTTGTTTTTCATTTTTTAGCCAGAAGTTATCAGTTTATTTTTGATTTATGAGTTTGACTGTCTCTCTGGTATCTTTCGTACCTCTTTTACACATACCCCATTTCCATTCTGTTTTTTTAACAGTGTATTACAACAACATAGTACATCATACATGACGTAACAAAGACTTAAAATATGTACCTCTGACGAAAACTTAGATTCCAGTTCGTAACATCGGTAACGAAAAATGTAAAAACAATTTCAAGCATTGCTTTACAATAGTTAATTACATAACTATTGGTTGTATAATTATGTATCGTACAATAGATGTCGAACACGCATGCAATCTGGAACGATTAAAAAAATATGTTTGCAGGACAATATCCATGTACTTGTCTACTGTTTATTAGAAAATATACACATATTCAAGTCTCACGATATGAAACTATGAAAAGCATTAAAAAACGTAGTTTAACAGTTCGTGTTCTTTTTTAACAATTTGCTTTTTTTTTTAATACAGAAAATATGCTTCAGTAAAATAGTCCATACACTTTGTCTCACAATAAGGGGTACATGTTTAGTTCCTGTGGAATTTCCATTATTTGACTATAGTAAACCACTGCTCGCAATTCATAAATTGATTGAGAAAAAACAAATACGGGTTACAAACTAAAACTGAAGGAAACGCATTAGATATATGAGGAGAACTACGACACAACAGAAACAAGTCATTAAAAAGTAACACACACATAAACATGATAAACGAACTATAATACAACAATGGGTATTTTCCTGACTTGGTACAATATATTTTAAGAAATAAAATGGTGGATTGAACCTTGTTGTGTGGCATGCCAAACCTCCCGCTTTTATGGCAATATCAAATATAACAGTTAAATGACATCATTACATGATAGGACTACAATACAAATAAATGGGAGAACATATAGGACAGAGGAACACATGAATAATAGCTCACAAAAGGTACCAGGTTTAAAGTTAAATACGCCAGAGGCATGTTTGGTCAACACAAGACTAATCAGAGACGCACAGATGGAAAAAGTTCTAAAGCCAAAACAAGTACAAAGTTGAAGAGGACCGAGGACCAATAGTTAAAAAAAAAAGTTTTAAAAAAAAGTGCAGAATTTTTATGATAAACTAAAGCATATTTATCAATAAAGAAAATATTATTATCATGGCGTGGATTACATAATCTGATCTCAAAATGTAATTAGTAAATTATTTTGAATCCATTAGATATATTTATCCTTCATTTTTTAAATGAACTCCGATGCTTTTTTGACTTTTGAGTATTCATCTTGTCCGGACACCTTACACACTTCTCAAATTATCTTCAAGTTTCCTCGTTTTACGATTCAAATTCTTATTATTCAAATGTACGAGGAAAGAAACCAATGTGCTTTAAAGAGAGGGACGAAAGATACCAAAGGGACAGTCAAACTCATAAATCTAAAACAAACTAGCAACGCCATGGCTAAAAACGGTAAAGACAAAAAGAAAAACAATAGTACACATGACACAACATAGAAAACTAAAGAATAAACAACACGAACCCCACCAAAAACTAGGTGTGATCTCAGGTGCTCCGGTAGGGTAAGCAGATCCTGCTCCATAAGTGGCACCAGTCGTGTTGCTTATGTGATAACTAATCTGGTTAATAGTCTTATTCGGTAGGTCACATTCATGAAAGGGAAGGGGATTGTAGTTACGACGTAAGGAACATATCCGATATCATTTTTGAAACGGTTATTCCATACCGATCAATCAACTCGTGATCGCGTCCGTAAAATTTACGAAGGGATGATTTCAACTTCACCATTTGGAACTCTTGGTTTAATAGCTTCATTGTGAACAGCAACTCTCTATTAAGAAAATCATGATAGGAAAAGCAAGCACGGGAATATCGTATCAATTGGGAGATATATACCCCGTATGCAGGTGATGCTGGAATGTTGCTACTTAGAAATGGAAAGCTGAAATCACCTCTTGTTGTAGAGTTTTGTTTTCAACCGACCCTCATTGTCAATTTCTAGATGTGAGTCAAGATATGAAGCCGTAACTGTATCTGTAGTATCCCTTATCTCTAGTTCGATGGGATAGATGCGTTCCACATAGTAATCAAATTTTGAATTATTTAGTGAAAGAACATCATCTATATAGCGGAAAATAGAGTTAAAGGGTATTGCTAACTTCTTATCTTTTTCCTAAGAAGTTCCTGCATGAAGTCAGCCTCATAGTTATAAAGAAATAAGTCGGCTAGTAGAGGGGCACAGTTTGTTTCTATTGGAATGCTGACAGTCTGTTGAAAAACACGTCCTCCTTACGTAACAAATATGTTGTCAATCAAGAAATCAAGCATCTTGATAATATCAGTTTGAGACATTTTTTTGTTCGTACCAGAGTGGTCCTTTACAAAGTAGGATTTATTCCTCCCTAAGACAAGATACTTGTATCTACGTTGGCCATTTAATTTTATGAAGCAAAGAAATACCAACTCTTTCAATTTGTCTTTTAGTTTGGAATGTGGAATACTTGTGTAAAGAGAAGAAAAGTCAAATGTTTTAATACTGTTACAAGATGAAAGAGAGTTAGATTGTATGTACTCTAAAAGTATTTTGGAATGTTTAAGTAAACACATCTGATTCACGCCACCTCTAGAATATGCAGTTTCAAAATAACTGTGAAGCCCGTCTTTGATTGCTGATAAAATAGATGTTAATTCTTTAGAAAGAGGTTCGTGGAGCACTTGGAATACCCAGCAATATACCTTTGGTTGTAAGGCCACTTATGTAGTTTAGGTATTCAAAACAAGTGATGGAAGATCCAGTTTTTCATCCTTGGGTGAAATTCCAAAGAAACAAAAAACAGACCTATGATTATCCAGGATTTCCTCTATGGTAAGTGTCGTGAGGGTATATGTTGTGTTTCCAAGTGCATTGTCAATACCTGATTCGATTATCAAGCAGTTTATGTAATGACTTTTACACACAAAAACAATGTTATTTGCGGCTTTG
The DNA here is from genome assembly GCF_036588685.1 of Mytilus trossulus. NCBI lineage: Eukaryota > Metazoa > Mollusca > Bivalvia > Mytilida > Mytilidae > Mytilus > Mytilus trossulus. The sequence continues at coordinate 2,984,726 of NW_026963310.1, forward strand.
TCTGCGGGGACAACACCTTATTTGTCATGGAGGTCGGATAGGTGTTTTTCAACATTTGGGTCTTTAGAGATAGACGTAGCATGGGCATTGATGGACTCATTCAGTTGCTTAACTCTGATTTGTATCAACGACCTCACTGCCTTAATTCATTCGGAAACAGTGTCTACGTCTTCCTTCTCTCGCGTAGCCCATTACCTGGCATAATCCTCGACTGAATCCATCAAAATTTTAAAGTTGTATTTCCAATTGATGGATTTAGGCTCACGATATTTCGGACCTTTTGATAACACATTTCGTAGAGAAGTGTAATTAACAATGTTGAGGTCACCGGTATTAACGTGGTCAGCAGGATTATATGTGAATTGGGAATTAGCACAAGTGCAATCAGGAGCTTTAGACTTGAAGTCGTCAATATCGAGATGCTGCAAAACGTGTTTGTAATTGAAAATTTTTAGTTGCAATAGGTTTGGTATAGGTATAAGAAATGACTGGTAAAGATTGGTCTTTGAAATAAGGAGGTATTTTCGATTGAACTAATTTATGATGAAGGATATTGCCTAAGTTGACGCCATCGAGACTTTGTTGGCAAATAAAAGATTAAGGAAAGATATTTTCTCTTTTTCATCTTTTTCAATGCGGACTGGCTTGAAAAGTCTGTGACTTGCAATATACGAAATTATAGCTTCAAGTTTGTATTGGTTTGAATGAGGGTTTGTAACAATGGATTCCAAACATAAATTGAACAGAGAATGAAGTTTTGAAAGGAGTAATGAATAAAGTTTCGTGCGAATGTGATGAATACCTTACGGCTTTTGTATAAATGGCAGCAAGTCATTATTAGAGACATCATGCAGAGAAGGTGATGTATAATGACGATGACCATGACTGCGTCAACGTCGAGGAGTCGAGTTGAAAATATTCATCACATTCACCGAGTTACACGAAGGACTAGATAGAATACCCATACCATCAATTTTGTCATTGCAACCATAAAGTGTCACAGTTCCCAATTGTCTAATCCAGTAGTCTTCTTTTTGTCTACGGATTGTCGTTGAAAGATTAATATTGTTGGAGCTATGGTATATCTTTTCGATAATGCGAACTGTCAAAGAAACGATGGAATGATCGGGCTGATTGAAATGCTGGTATAGAATGTCGTTACCATTGAGGTTAATGTCTGATCTATGGCCGCGCATACGTTTGATTAGACTTACTTTCGCTCACCGACGCATACCAATCCGCAAAGGTTGCACTCTAACCCGTAGACGACATTTATCGATTTACAATTCCGATCATCGTTACTTCTGGTAAAATATGACTCCTTGGTCAATTTGCTAGTGAATTCAGCATCTGTAATTAAAATTGCACAAGTTTTGCAGCCTTTGGTCTCACATTTCGAAATTCGACAGTGTTGTACTGTGTCATCAAAAACCAAAATGACTTTAAAGAGAACTGAACAAGGCTGTATATGTGTTATATTGCTATTGTCACTAGGACGATGATCTGAATTAGTCATGTTTGAGATATTTGTCATGTCTGGTGATGAGGAGACACCTGCCGTATCAGACGACACCGTGTCCATGGTGACGTCTGTTTCGGACCTTTTTATACTGGGCGACGTCCGAGCAAGTTTCCTGTTTGATCTTCGTAAATTGATGCAATGGTAGTTTTGCTACTGGGCGGATGATGTCCTCGGGGACAAAATGTCCACCAGCAGAGACTATTGTGGTCGCCGGGAGAAACAGAAAAGTTACATGTACGTCAGGGAGGTATTATCGTATGTATAATAGAAAAACTCGACAAACATACGGGGAAGTAGAGAGAACGTGCGATTAGTTTAGGAGGCAGGTTAGTGGAAATATTGAATTTAACTATTCATTTTAAGGATTAGATTATTGTACATATAATGACCCTTCATTTGTTATAGTGAAATCACCATTATATACAATTAGAACATTCGAATTGCTTAATTTTCTGCCAAAGGTAACACAAAAACCATGGAGTGTATAACATTTTTTTAAGGAAGAGATTATTGTACATACCTAGATTTAAGAACTTGAACACCTTCATTAGAGTTCCGGCTATATTACGGCGGTAGTCTTCATTGCGTATAACCATAATCTGATCTTTGTCAAAGACCTTTAACCAATCACGCAGAAAAGTACTATAAAACCCTGAGGATATTGGTGCCTGAAACGTAAAAACGGTATTGAGATCCAAATGGAAAATAAAAAATATATAACGTTCTCAAGTTTTACTATGTTTTATCTATCTTAGTTGTGGGATTAATAATTTTAATTCTAATAAACACATATATAGTGCGTACAGACAAAAAAATGCGACATTTTCACCTCGAGAATTACTGTAAGAGATATATGAATAAGGAAATACACTAACCTTACATTTGTTTCTTCTAAAATTGTTTTGTTATACACTATGATTCCGTTTGTTTTTTGTTAATTGAATTTTAGTCGATTATGATGCCAAATACAAAAAATCCAAATCAAATCAAAATTATATAGTAAGTTTTTTGTTTTGCTGTTCGTACGTATAATATTGTCGTAACGTGTCATGAAGAGTAATGTGTATGCATGGCTTTTGATTTTAAGTGGAGCAATATTTTGTTCTTAAAAACACCATGTGACTGTTATCTGCCAATCAAAATGTATTACTAATGAATACGAACTCGAATAATTCAAGCCCTTTCCGTCTCCGATTCTCACCTCCTCCAAAGTAATCGTAGTGATAGGAATATAACGACCGGATTATTTGGGATAAATAAAAATAAAAAAATAATTGAAGTTAACACCATGTAGTTGTTTTTTAATGGCAAGAATAAAATGTCTTTTGCTATCATCTTTCATCATAATCAAACGTACCCGTAATCTTTTATATAGAACTGTATCATATAAACATGCCCGAAGACTTTTTCTAATGGTACAATTAGCAAAAGTAGAAACAGCATGTTGAACATCTTCATGGAATTCCTTGGCACTGGGATATAAATTGATCCCCAAATTCTTATGAAGGTAATGACTGTAGAGTCTAAAATGAAATAATTCAATTTTGGATGAAACGCGTCTTCTGATTGGCTGACAGTGTTTTGTCTATCAACTGATAGACATAATTTTAGTAGGGGAATTTTAGTGTTTCTGGCACAAATCCCTATTGTTCTCTATGTTTCTGGCACAAATCCCTATTGTTTTTCTATTGTTTGTATCTAGTCAAACAGATCCAACCTCAAATTCTTGACATTCTTTTCCATTGTAGTATACTGTATATTCTTTAAATCTGTGTATGTTGATGTAACACTATTATATAAACCTTAACAAATAAACGTTCTCTAAGCTCGTTATATAAACCTTAACAAATGAACGTTCTCTAAGCTTTATTATTCAATGTTTTTAAAAGTTGTTCTTTCATCCCCTGATAACATTCATCAAGAGAGTGCTTACTTATAATAGTCAATATACTCATAATATTCAATGGATAACAACCATAAATTGATTAAGGAAATCTATACTAATCTTTCACACCCAGCAGCATACTCTAGTGCTCAGAAGATTCATCAAGTACTTAAAAACAAAGGAATTAAAACACCAGGACTATACAAAATAAGAAAATGGTTGCAAGATCAAGACGATTACAGCCTACAAAGACCTGTACGTCGAAATTTTAAGAGGGTCAAGGTAATAGTTTCATCTTTAAACGAGCAACTAGATATTGACCTTTTAGACATGCAATCATTATCAAAATATAATAATAAAGTGAAATACTTGCTCATAGCCATTGATGTTTTTTCGCGGTATGCTTATGTAAGAACTTTAAAGGATAAAACAGGAAAACACGTTGAGCAGAATATTGCTGATATACTCACTGAGGTCAATCCTAAGAAAATTAGAACTGATGGAGGAGCTGAATTTTCTAATCGATGGATTAAACAATTATTTAAAAGGAAACATATTTATCACCACATAACATTAAATGAGGTGCATGCTAACTATGTTGAGCGATTTAATAGAACATTCAAAACTATGATATTCAAATATTTAAATAGACAAAAGACATACAAATACATAGATGTCCTTCAAAGTCTAGTTGTAAGCTATAACTCTACTCCACACCGCTCGCTGAACAATATGGCTCCAAAAGATGTGAATAAAAATAACAGCGCAGACTTATGGGCTTATATGTATCTCAAACCAAAGAATACAACAACTACAACTGAAAAAGACCAACATCAGAACTCAATCACAAACAAACGCAGACGACTTTATAAATATAAAATTGGTCAGCTTGTTCGTATCTCACATCAGAGGAAAGTTTTTACTCGCGCCTACAATGAACAGTGGTCTTATGAAGTATTTAAAATAACCAGAAGATTTCAAATGCAGTCACTTTTAAAGATTTTGTTGCCATAAAGAATGATGACTCATAGTTTGAAATTACAAAGTGATTTTAATTTTGACATTGTAACAATTAAAACACATATCTCCACAAATTCAGGTCAACCTTTTTTCTTTCAAATGATTTTATACATACATTGTACATGTTTATGTCAATTTTTTTTTTAGTGTCAATATATTGGTGTTATTTGAAGAGAGAGTTCAACTTCTACCTCATATTTGATTGATTAAGATCAAAATTCAATAAAGATTATTAATTTCAGATCATTGTAATGAAGAAAAACAAAAGTATTTTAATTTATGCCTATTAAAGATCAATTTCAGATCATTGTGTTTTTGAATTGTTAATCACAAGTTGCCAAATGTTAATCACAAGTTGCCAAATGCCAAATGATTTATGGATGTGGAAAGTTAATAATGTTGATTTTACTTATGTTTAAATGTTGCAGAATGCAAAGTAATGTATATATGTTTGAACTTTTGATAATGCTGATTTTATATGCAAATGTTTTATATGTGTTCAGTCTTTCATTGATATATATGCAAACTTGATTCAGTTGATTATCAACTTATTGAAAATACTCTCATTGTAATGAAGAAAAACAAAAGTATTTTAATTTATGCCTATTAAAGATCAATTTCAGATCATTGTGTTTTTGATTGTTAATCACAAGTTGCCAAATGTTAATCACAAGTTGCCAAATGCCAAATGATTTATGGATGTGGAAAGTTAATAATGTTGATTTTACTTATGTTTAAATGTTGCAGAATGCAAAGTAATGTATATATGTTTGAACTTTTGATAATGCTGATTTTATATGCAAATGTTTTATATGTGTTCAGTCTTTCATTGATATATATGCAAACTTGATTCAGTTGATTATCAACTTATTGAAAATACTCACAAACTTTTTCTTTACATTCATAACATTCCGAACATATTATTGTACAAGACACCTTTTTATGAAAGTTTTATTATGGTGATTTTTTTTTTTAAAGTTAAATATGATAATTTTATTAACTTCTGTTAGGTATGTTTAAATGTTGCAAAATACAAACATATACATATATGTTTGTTTGTTTGGAAATTTTTATAATGTTGATTTTATTTACAAATGTTATATATATATATATATATTGTGTTTAGTTTAGTTTAGTTTAGTGTTTTAATTTATCCCATCATCAAAACAACCAATTTTGATAGTTGAAAAAACATTTTTTGAAGGATTACTTTTATTATTTGGTGTTTCAAAAAAAAATATTCCATCATTAGAACAATCCAGAAACTTTGGTAATTGAAAAACACTGTTTTGAAGGATTGCTTTTATTATTGTTTGATATTGATAATATTACTATAACAGTAAGGAAGAACAAATGATAACAATTTTTTAACAAATAAAGAGACAATCACACATGAACTATTTATCTTGGATTAATAAATGATTTTTAATTTTATGTATAAATTGTACTATATGTTAGACTATTGATTTGTTGAATTAAAAAAAAGTTCTTTAATATCTTTTTATTTCTTCAAAATTCCTGATTTGCGAGTTTGAAACATACACATTATGGAAGATATGAGGTAAATGCACACAAGACAATCTAAATTGATATTACAGTTGAGAGTCACTGCATGATATTCAAAACAATGAGATTATTTAACGTTACCTTAAGACAAACCCAAGTAGACAACATAAATAAGTTTGAAAGACAATAGTCATGGAGACAGAAATACCACAACATATAACTCACAAAATTAAGAACAGAAAACCAGAAATTGATTTGAAATAAGTCCAGCATTGCATTTGAACAAGTCACAGATGGTTAAGAAAAAAAATAAAACTGGATGAGTAAATGATAGTTTAATAACACTAAAAAAAAAAATCTGAGTAGATCAGAGAGTTGTTACTGTTTAGTGTGATTTAGTTCCAGAATGTCTTTTTCCATGGTTGTTGAATCTACAATAAATATGAGATTTGATTAGGTCCTTTTTCTAGATGATCAGTACTATATTATTTAAACAAAACAAACAACATAGAGAGAGAAAAAAAACCTCACAAAACAGACATGATTTTAAAAGGGAACCTTTGAAAAAAAAAACATCAATCAAACCATTTATGCTAAGCTAACCTGTTTAAAACTAACACCTGTCTGAACTTAACAAATTTTCAATATATGATATTAAACCTACCTGGAAACATAGGCTCTGCACATTCATCATCTGAAGAGGATAAAACTAAAGAAAGAACATCAACATCATCATCATCATCATCTGAGGAGGATAAAACTAAAGAAAGAACATCATCATCATCATCATCAACAAATTCTTGGTCACTATGTGGATTAATAGGAATATTATCACTGGATACACAATTAATATGACTTTCCTCATCTTCACTATCATAAATAATGGTGAAATCATCACTTATATCATCGTCACTTAAATCATCAACATCAATGATATCATCAACAATTTCTATTGGATTGTCAAAAGTTCCTGCTTTCTGAAATTCAGACATTTTTTTTACAAACCGATGAGTTGTTTAGTGGTAGTAACACGTTAAGGGAAAAAGAGGGGGGGGGGGGGTAAATAACAAACAATCTAATGAGACAACATTTGATCATTGTAAAAGCAGTTTAATACATCATAGCATGATAGAAAGAATTACAGATAGACTTTTATTGTATTGATCAACGGGTGGTAACACAGCTCCAACTTAATATGAAATCACATATTTTAAATGACCATCAAGAAGTGGTCTAATGAACAAATGAACAATATCTTATACGCAACACATCTTAATTAGTGTTGACAGCAAAACAAAATTAATATTTTGAAATAATAATAGCTTAAATCAAAATAATCCTGAAATAATTGCTGATTTGTGGTGCTGACAAAACAAAACTCAAATAAATCAACCGTGATACATTTCAAATCCTTACAGAAATTTCATTTTATAAAAGATATACCAATCGTTGAAGAAATTTTAATTTTAACCAATCAGAGATGAATATTAATTTAGTTATGTATGATAATTCTTCAAAAATTGGTTTATTCGTCCAATGAAAATTTTCCCCTTAAACAAGATCTGCTATAAATAAGGTACAATTCTTGTACAACTTGTAAATCTACTTGTACAACTTGTAAATCTACGAAAATGAATACTTTAGTAACTATCAAAGACGGTGATGCAGTTCTTAGAGCACAGGGGAAGTTTGGAGACAACTTGACCGTAGGGATAAATAGCCACAACGGAAAAACATGGGTCCATTTGAGACAAACAGCAAGAAATGGCCAACAGAAAAGCTTCTCTATTAAGGCGGAAGAATACATCCAACTCATGAGGATGGTAGATGCCGAGGCAATTAAATCGCTCGATGAAAGTTTTGAAAAACAGGTAAGCACATTACTTTCATTCATTATTGTTGAAATTCATGTTTATTGGATAAAATACCAATGAAGTCCTTCTTGTCTGCTTTAAAAAATAAAAAAAAAAAAAAAAAAAATACAAAGCTCTTTGTGGTGTTGTTATAGAATCAACTCATTCCTTTTTTTTTTCGTTTTTTTTTTATGTATATATATATATACAAGTTATGTTATGAAGATAACATTTGATGGTCACAATTTAATGAGGTTAATATTTGCATCGCCATTATGATGAATAATGATAAAATATCTTGCTAAACGTCGTTTACGATGATAAAATGAATAGTGCTGTTTATTATTTAAGGTCTATCGCAACCAAAAACGACAGTAGCGGTTTATTATTTAAGGTCTATTGCAATAAGGATATTTTGATGAATAACGATGAAATTCTAACTAAATTGGTGCTAACGATAGGTGCTTGCGACAAATTATCTTTTAATGTTCGGAGATAAAGTCTTTTATTGAGATGTCATATTTTTTTCTGTTTTCACTGAAGAGTTCATCACGACACCAAACTCATTGTATTTTTTTTTTATTTAGAACAGTGTGAGAGTACAGGAGGAGGAAGAAGCGCTCAGATGTCTGGAACAGCAGACCTCAGAGGAGAAGACTCAGCCACCTCAGAAGAAGAGGAAACTGCCAGCCAAGAGACTGGACTATGTGGATCTGTCAGACGACGAGAGGGATTGAGAGAAGTGTGCCTGGACAGGCAATGCATTTCAGACACCATCAATATTTTACTTCGTACACCAATATGCTCAATACTAACAAGAGACGCCATTATAAAACTTCCATCAAATTTATTATTTAAGATTTATCAACGTTTGGGGATGGACATCAGCGAATTTCAACAGACAGATTTACTTTTTTTAGTACAAGAAATTTTATGGCAGAGAGTTGTAACAATTGACAATTGTAATCTATTTGAAAATATGTGTTGTTCATTAATAAGATTAGGTGGGAATTTAACTTTTCGGGAACTTTCGTTTTTGTTAAGGAACTACAAATTGGAATTTTTGGATGTGTTGATGGAGCTTTACCCTCGTAACTACTGGCATGATATAATTAGTGCAATAAGGAGGGATCGTTGTGTATTTTAAATAATCTGTATACAATATAGCACGTTTACTGTATTGGTAATTTTATATGCCAAACATATGATATTGTATTGCGCTCCTTGTGAACACTGCAGTGTAGAGATATTGGTGTATGTTTTATTTTTTTTAGTACAATATAACACATATACTAATCCATTGATGGAATTTTATCCTCATAATTAACGGCATGGTATACTTAGTGCAAAAATTAAGGAAGGATTGTTTCTTTTAATTTGTTAAATGAATAAAAACCTTTTAAATTTGTTATATGAATAAAAACCTTTTAAATTTGTTATATGAATAAAAATCATATCTTCTATTTGTTTTAATTTATGTGTTAATACTAGTGTCCATCAGTCTGGGTTGAGGAGTTATTTTTAAAGTTCTTGACTAGTTGCAACTGACATCGTTTAGTATACACCCAACTACAGTTGAGTTGTAGGTCATGTTTCAAACTTGTTAAATGTTGGACGTTGGTTGAATTAATTAAGTCTTATTTTCAATACCACACGTTCAAAATTTTAAGGTGTAAAATCCGAAGATCAATAATACACATCAACAGCAACACCTCGAAATACACACACATAGATAATTAACAATAGCAAAAAAAAACAAAAAAAAAACAAAAAAAAAAACCCATTAAAACTGACAAAAGACAGAGGATTTTACGAAAAACACACATTAAAACAAGTCATAACACAGACAACAAAAAACGTAAGAGCACATAATACAGAAGCTGTGAATGGTTGATAATTCGATTCATGAGAACTCTTTTAAGTCCGTTGAATATACGTTTGAGATCAGAAAGCAATCTGCAACTCAAATATGAAAATGTCAAATTTTTATTTCCGCGCACAAAGCGACGACAAAACAAATTTGGATTATTTCCCTAACAACACAGCACATAAGTTCAAAATTCATTTATCCGAACCTCTGAACTTATCAGGTATATGGAAAATCGCTTTATGTGACATCCACATCAATGATTCAAAACAAATTAGTTATATGAATCAGTTGTATGTTTTTTGTAATATAGTTGATACATCTATATTGAATGGTAGACAAGAGCAACATTTATTACGATCCGTTGAACTAAACAGAAAGGGAAATTGGACAAACATATACCATCAATTGTATTATGAGGATGTGAATAAGACTCATATTTTTGATATTGAGATCTACATAACCGACCGTTCATTAAGATTAGCGACATTTTTAACCAAACCACTGACGATCACACTTCACTTTCGTCAATATCCGTTTTTCTTGTAAAATGGATATTTCTGAGATGTATATTCCTAATGTTGAAAAATGGATGGACTATTATAAAAACAGTAAACACAAAAACAAATTCATGAAAGGAAATCAAAGAGGCGGATCAGTTGTGGGTAATGTAAGGGGGAAAATCGTGCCAATAGAAAAATCAAAAATAAAACACACACCCATGGAAATAAGTGAGATACCAGTCAAAATAGTGTCCCCTGCACAAGCAACAGTGGATCAGGCGAGGAGTGAAATAGACCGGAAAAAATCAGCAAAATCACTCTTTAAAAGGAGACGTCAACAAAAAAAGATCAAATCAGCAAAACAGCAGCCGAGGGTTACCAAGAAAAAGAAACCAAATAAGAAGGTAAAAAAAAGTGGGAAAAGAAATAACAAAAAAAATATTAAAAAACAAAGGAAAATAAACAACAAGGACATATTTAGTGTGTAAAAAACAAAGACATATCTAGTGTGCGTAAAATAAAAAAAAAACAGGGACTTATTTAGTGTGTAAAACTAAACAAAACAAGAATAATTAGTGTGTAAAGATACAAAATAATGGCTATGCTTAATAAAGATTTCTTCACAGAGGGACAAATTACAGAACTGGACATTTTCGATCTACCTCCAACACAAACAGGAATTGAGAATATAAAAATGGAGAATATTCTACCAACATCCACTATTTCTAATGATTCACCAATACTATTTAACATTTCCAGTCAAAATGGAATGGAGTATTTAGATTTGTCTAGAAGTCAGATGTGTGTTAAACTGAAAGTCAAACATCAAGATGGTACAGATCTTGCGGACGATGAAAGTGTAGCACCTGTGTGTCTCTTTTTACAGGCACTTTTTTCACAAATAGACGTATCTATCCAAGGAAAGGCGCTATCATCCAACTCTGGGTTTTATCCTTATAAAGCCTACATCCAGAGTTTGTTGAAATATGGTTCAGAAGCTAAGAAGTCGCAATTATGTACACAGCTATGGCTTAAGGACACAGCAGGAGCGTTTGACGATGTTGACTTCGAAAACGGAGACAACACCAACGGAGTGGTTAGAATGAACTACATTGCTAAGTCAAAAGTATTAGACCTCCAGGGTCCAATTTTACATGATCTTTTTCAAATAAATCGGTACTTAATCAACCAAGTTGGGATAGGTGTAAAATTTCTCAGAACAAAACCAGAATTCTGTTTATTAAGTAATGAGACTAAAGATTATAGAATTGACATTGAACAGATGATTTTAAGAGTAGCCAAAATACAAGTAAACCCGGCAGTAATTACCGCACATAATGCCATGTTAAACGTAACCAATGCAAAGTATCCATACACGAAAACAGAAATTACTTCAATGACACTTAGTAAAGGAACTCTAAACTTCACATGGAACAACATCTTTCAGGACATTTGTCCTAATAAGATCATAGTGGGTTTTGTGTGTAGTGAGGCGACATCGACGGGGAGTCTAAAAAAAAATCCATGGAATTTTGCTAATTATAACCTAAGTCAGATAAGTTTGAGTATAGATGGAACACCGGTTAATGGAGGTCCCACACAGATTAGCTACAATGCAAGTAGTGGATACACAATCACACCGATATTAACAGGTTTGTTGGAAACAACCAGAAAATGGATGAGTGATTCAGGGATAGACCTAACTAGAGAAGACATCCCACAAGGTTTTGCTTTGTATGCATTTGACACACAACCTGATTTTATTGGGAATGAATATCTGTCACTTCAAAAACAAGGAAATATAAGGATTGATGTAAGTTTTGCCAGTTCGCTTCCTCACACAGTCAATTGTATTGTTTTTGCGGAACGACAAGGTTATTTTGAAATTACTCAAAGTAGAGACGTTCGCTTCGAATGGTAGAATTATGAATTCCAGCAGTCTGCAATGTGTTATTGATTGCGATCCTGTTTTATCACAAAATGTTTGTGGTGTATTTGCTGCCGATGAAATACCGCAAAACATCAACACGTTTCCATTTGCTTTTATCGTCAACACAGACCCCAAACGTCAACCTGGTAGACATTGGTTAGCATTTTATATTTCAAGTAGAACTGCTGGAGAGTTTTTTGACAGCTTTGGAAATCCTCCTGAATATTACTTTAATCACCCTAGGGAGTTCTTTAACACAAAATCGTTTAAATTGGAATATAATATAAAAAGATTACAAAGTAATGAGTCAAAAGTATGTGGACAGTATTGTCTATTTTATCTTTTGAATAGATGTAGAAATGTGATTATGGATACCACTGTTAATTTGTTTTCGAATGATTTTAGGATTAATGATGAATTTGTTTGTGATTATATCACAAATACGTTCCCATATTGTATGAAACATTCCGAACGGTGTGAGCAAGTTTGCATCTCCTGGAAGTAAAGTTATGATGTTATACAATTAAAACACACTCATCATCATGTCTCAGGATGATGAACTTCCTGTAATAAAATTTGAAACGCCTACAACAATTTTAGTATGTGGACCTACAAATTCTGGTAAGACTGTGTTTGTAAAAAGACTGTTAGAAAATGCAGATAAAATGTTCAAGGAAATTCCAACATGCATTATATATTGCTATGGATCTGTATGGCAACCTGTATTTGATGAAATGATGAAAACTGTTAGAAATATACATTTTCATGAAGGTCTACCCACTCGAGCAGATTTGATCGAACTACGACATGATAATAAACATTTTATTTGCGTTATGGATGATTTAATGTGTCAAAGCGCAGATAACAGATCTATTGAACAATTAGTTTGCGTTGGATCTCATCATTTTAATATGTCATTAATTTTTCTTCATCAAAATTTATTTTACAAAGGAAAGGTAATGCGCACACTCAGCTTAAACATGCACTATTTCGTCTTATTTAAAAACTATCTCGATCAACTTCAAATTCAGACGTTTGCAAGACAGGCATTCCCGAAACAAACAAAATATTTTTTCGATGCGTTTGAAAAGGCGACTGGTGTTCCCTTTCGATATTTGTTGGTTGATGTCAGCACTCATTCTTGCAAACTGTACTCGTTAAGAACTAGAATATTCCCAGGTGAAGGAACATTAGTATATCGCCCAAGTGATGAGGAAGTTGAAAGTACAAGATAGACAGTTTCTTTTATTTCTACATTCATGTAACAGCGAACAAAGAAAGGCAGTGCTTCAAGTAATTAAAAAACAACAACTACAACTATTGGTTGAAATTATTTATAACTTGTTGAATGGTGTCATAGCAATTGCAGGAAGGAGTAAAAAGCAACTAAGTCTGAATAAGGTAAACATTCGAAGAGTAGTTGCAGACAAGATCAACCAAAGAGTGAGAAAAAAACAATTAATAAAAATAAGTAATATACTGCCAATCATAATTCAGTCTTTCTTGAATTATGAGTCGAGAGTTGATGTTGATAACGAAGCAGAAATATGAGAATTTACTATCGAAGGAACAAAAAAATATTGATGAAGATAATTTTAAAAAAGAAAACTCAGAACATTATACAGAGGAAAAAGGAACACCACCAAACGTTGATCTTACCAATAAATCAGATGAAAATGAAGATGATGTCGAACAGAGAACCGATTCTGAAATGCAGAATGGTGCCGGGTTGGACGTAAAAAAACCCTTCGTTAAAATGTCATTTGGAACTTTTGATCGGATTCATGCTGTTAAAAGACGTCAGAAAGGAGGTGGACGATCTAAACAGAAATGGTTGACATTCAAATTTTAGCTATTATATCACAAACATATGTTATTGTAACTTCCTATGATTTTGTTTTATTATGTGTAGTGGAGTGGTGATTATTCTCTAATACCAATGTATTTATTAACATTTTTTCGATTATAACATGTTTTAAGAACTGGTGATTATTCCACAATTGTTATTTACTTATTTATAATCTAGTTTTTGTGGTTTTTCTTCGTATGGTTTTATTTTTTATTATATGTATTTGAGTGGTGATTATTCTTTAACACCAATTAATTTATAATCTGTTTTTTTAAATATATAATGTATATGAACTATAAGAAGTGATCATTAATCTTTAATCTTTAATCCTTATATATTGAATAATCCTGATTGGATTTCTGTTGGATTTGTTTATAGCATCAACAAAGAGTTGACCTTTAAAATTGTGTCACGGTGTGTTTATTATCAAACAAATACGATTATGAGATATAAATTTTGACCTATCGTTGGAATTTTGTTTTTAATTTTATTTTGTATTTGCATTCTGAACTTAAAAGTCTTATGGTTTGTGTGATGATGTTTAAATAAACTTTATAACGAGTGTTTCATTATGGATCTAAACTCTATACTTAACAAAAGTGTTGACGAATTTCCAGAAGGAAATAGACAATTTGAAAAAGAATTGCGTTCTTTAAAGAGAACGTTGGGGGAAGATGAAAGACTGATGTGTGACATCTGCAATAAATATTTTAAACACAGAGCCTTGTTGAAACGACATCTTGACTCACACAAAAAAAAATTAGCTTGTTTCTTTTGTGACAGAAAATTTGAAAGAGAAGACAATTTAAAAAGACATGAACGTGGTCATCTGATTGGATATAAATCTGTAGACAATCGTTTGAAGTGTAAAGAATGTGGAATAACACATAACAATTACTTGTCGTTATTTAATCACATACAATCGACACATCCACAACAGCAACAAAGCGGAGGAAACATTGCAAATCAAACACATACCACAACAACAGACGACGCTTTTGATAATTCACTTCATGTTCTAAAAATATTTCCATTCGAAGGTGATAGGTATGTGCTGCTAACCTTCTTCTCAAACATACAGGATGAAATTCAACAACACTTAAAAAAACGATGTGAGTTAGTGAAACATATTAGATGGTATTTAAATGTTCACGTTGAATTTATGAGAGAGACAAACGATGATGAGAGGGATTTCAGCCAACCATATTTTAAAAGTGGCACTTATACTTTGCTTTCTAAGGATAACTTAACGCAACATGATTTGAATGAAGCATTTCAAAAACAGTTCTCATCGTTTGATGATTATGTAGCTCAGGGATCTGGTTGGACACTGAAGCAAGTTTTACACTTAGAAGTTCACACAATACAATACAAACCATTAGGAGGTAGCAGTTACTTTGATCTACCAAAATCGTTAAAAGATTCGCATTCAATTATTAACATAAAAAACCAAGACCAAAAATGTTTTCTCTATTCAATATTAGCGCACACACATCCTGCAACAAATAACCCACAGCGTGTGTCAAATTATATTCCTTATGAAGATGTTTTTAACATGTCGGATATCACATATCCTGTGCAAGTCAAACATATTCCCAAGTTTGAAAATCTGAATAACATAGCAATTAATGTAATTGGATTTGAGGATGATAATTTTTTTCCAATATACATTAGTAAACACAGAGACAAAATGGTAGAAATTGATCTTTTGTATATGACAAAGAATGATAATGCACATTATTGCTACATAAAAAATCTTGATAGATTGTTATCGAGAATTAAGTGTAAAGGTACAGCATATAAATTCTGTCGTTATTGCCTTCAGGGTTTCTCATCACAACGGGTTTTAAACAAACACACAATATACTGTTCACAGCATGATGCACAACATGTAGAATTCCCAACAAGAGGAAACGGTGATATAGTTGATTTCGACGACTATTCAAAACAGTTGAGAGTACCTTTTGTTGTGTATTGTGATTTTGAAGCTTTTGTGCAAAAAAAGGATACATGCCTTCCTAATCCAACCACATCAAATACCAATATAACGGCGGACTATGCAATATGTGGATATGGGTATAAGATTGTTTGTGTTGATGAGAGATATTCAAAACCACCCGTAGTTTATCGTGGTTGTGATGCTAGCAAACATTTCGTAGAGTCACTATTGGAAGAGGAAACATACATAAAAGAAATTCTAGAGCATATAGAACCTTTAGAAATGAGTGATGAAGATGAAAAAAAATTTCAAAACAGTTCTAATTGTTTCATATGTGGTGAGGCATTCACTAAGAAGTCGGGAAAAGTTCGCGATCATTGTCACATAAGTGGAAAATTCAGATCGGCTGCTTGTTCAAATTGTAACTTAAACTATAAGTATCCTTCTTACATTCCTGTGTATTTCCACAATTTACGTAACTATGATGCTCATCTTTTAATGCAATCAATTGGACAATTTAAAGACAGAAAGATTTCAGTTATCGCAAATAATTTTGAGCGGTATGTCAGTTTTTCACTTGGTTGTTTTCGATTTCTTGATTCATATCAGTGTTTATCAAACAGTCTGTCAGGGTTGGTGGATGATTTAGTCAAAGAAAACCCCGACCATTTTAAACAATTGGCAAATGAATTCCCCACTGTTGATAAGAGAACATTACTATTAAGAAAAGGAGTTTATCCATATTCGTGGATGGACAATGCGAAAAAATTTGAGGTAAGCGTTTTACCACCAAAGGAAGCCTTCTTCAATGATCTCAACAAATGTCATATTTCAGACTTAGATTATGATCATGCCAAAAATGTTTGGGATAGGTTTAATTTAACAAACATGGGAGAGTATCACGATTTATATCTCAAGTCCGACGTGCTGCAGTTAGCTGATGTTTTTGAATACTTTAGAGATGAATGCTTATCTAACTATGGCCTTGATCCAGCACATTTTTTTACATGTCCCGGATTGGCATGGAGTGCAGCGTTGAAAGTATCTAAATGCAAGTTACAATTAATTACAGAAGACATTTCAGATGCGTATCTGTTCATGGAGGCTGGACTGCGAGGTGGAATTTCTCATATATCAAATCGATACGCTAAGGCAAATAACAAATATATGCCGGATACCTATGATTCTGCAAAGGATTCATCCTTTTTAATTTATCAAGATTGTAACAACCTTTATGGAAAAGCAATGACTCTCCCACTCCCCGTTTCTGATTTTCGTTTCTTAAGTCAGGATGAGTGTACCCAATTTCAGATTGAAAACGTAGAAAAAGATGCAACTAAGGGTTTTATGTTAGAAGTTGATTTGGACTATCCAAAAGAACTGCATGACCTCCACAGCGATTATCCACTGGCACCAGAATCAAGATCTGTTTCTGATGATATGTTGTCTCCACACAGTCAAAATCTCTGGTCAAAACTCAATCAAAGCAAATCGGGACGAAGAGATGCAAAGGTGAGAGTGAAAACAAACAAACTTTTATGCACTCTTGATGATAAACGCAACTATGTTTGTCATTATAGAAATTTACAACTTTATCTCAAACTTGGATTGAAACTGAAAAAAATACATAGGATTCTTGAGTTTTCCCAATATCCATTTTTAAAAGAATATGTAGATCTAAATACAAAACGTCGTCAGGAGGCATGTGGAGAGTTCAGAAAGTCATTTTTTAAGTTAATGAACAACGCGGTGTTTGGTAAGACAATGGAGAATCTCAGAAACAGAGTAGACATTACTCTTGTTCATAATAAAAAGAGACTTCTAAAAAGGGTGTCAAAGTCCTCATTCGAAAGGTGTGAGATTTTCAACAAAGATCTAGTTGCCGTTCAATGTAAAAAAACACTATTGAAACTCAACAAACCAATAGCTGTTGGAATGAGTATTTTAGAACTGTCCAAATGTATCATGTATGACCACCACTACAACTATGTAATGTTGAAATATGGTCATAAGGCGAAACTTATGTTGACGGACACTGACAGTTTATTGTATCACATCAACACAGAAGATTTGTATAGAGACATGAACATAGACAGACATCTGTTCGACTTTTCCAACTATCCAAAAGACCATTTTCTGTATAATGACACAAACGCTAAAATACCTGGACTATTTAAGGACGAAACAGCTTCAAAACCAATTTTGGAGTTTGCTGGACTTCGGAGTAAGATGTACTCGTTGCAATATGGAGATGTTGAACATAAAAGAGCAAAAGGGATTAAAAAATGTGTTGTTAAAAATGATTTGAGACATGAGCAATATGTAAAATGTGTGTTAGAACAAAAAACTGTTATGTGCAACATGAATCTTATTCGAAGTATGAAACACAATCTTCATGTAGTGAACATAAACAAATTGGGTTTATGTGGGTTTGACGACAAGAGATATGTTTTGAATTTGGGGATAGATACTTTAGCTTATGGGCATTATAGGATCCTACAAAACATGAGTGTTGATTTGGATGTATAGTTATGTGAATATAACAAAATCTAAACAAATGTTTTATTAAGTTGTGAATAAATAGATGTGTATAAAAATATAGAATAAAATTATTGTATTTCAACATTTTTATCATCTTTCTCGTATTATTTTTGCATGTCAGACTCATCAATCCAAGAATTAAAACGATTTGGATATCCTAGCCACTTCACAAACAATTGCATTCGTCTATTGTGTTTTCGCTTCCGTAAAACTTTTTCGATCTCCCAAACAGCGTCCTCATTCTTGTTTACTGTCTGTAATTCACTTTGATAAAAGCTGCCACCGATTTTAAAATTTAAAAGATCCGAAAGTCGATATAGCGGCAAACCCTGCATTTGAAATCTTCTGGTTATTTTAAATACTTCATAAGACCACTGTTCATTGTAGGCGCGAGTAAAAACTTTCCTCTGATGTGAGATACGAACAAGCTGACCAATTTTATATTTATAAAGTCGTCTGCGTTTGTTTGTGATTGAGTTCTGATGTTGGTCTTTTTCAGTTGTAGTTGTTGTATTCTTTGGTTTGAGATACATATAAGCCCATAAGTCTGCGCTGTTATTTTTATTCACATCTTTTGGAGCCATATTGTTCAGCGAGCGGTGTGGAGTAGAGTTATAGCTTACAACTAGACTTTGAAGGACATCTATGTATTTGTATGTCTTTTGTCTATTTAAATATTTGAATATCATAGTTTTGAATGTTCTATTAAATCGCTCAACATAGTTAGCATGCACCTCATTTAATGTTATGTGGTGATAAATATGTTTCCTTTTAAATAATTGTTTAATCCATCGATTAGAAAATTCAGCTCCTCCATCAGTTCTAATTTTCTTAGGATTGACCTCAGTGAGTATATCAGCAATATTCTGCTCAACGTGTTTTCCTGTTTTATCCTTTAAAGTTCTTACATAAGCATACCGCGAAAAAACATCAATGGCTATGAGCAAGTATTTCACTTTATTATTATATTTTGATAATGATTGCATGTCTAAAAGGTCAATATCTAGTTGCTCGTTTAAAGATGAAACTATTACCTTGACCCTCTTAAAATTTCGACGTACAGGTCTTTGTAGGCTGTAATCGTCTTGATCTTGCAACCATTTTCTTATTTTGTATAGTCCTGGTGTTTTAATTCCTTTGTTTTTAAGTACTTGATGAATCTTCTGAGCACTAGAGTATGCTGCTGGGTGTGAAAGATTAGTATAGATTTCCTTAATCAATTTATGGTTGTTATCCATTGAATATTATGAGTATATTGACTATTATAAGTAAGCACTCTCTTGATGAATGTTATCAGGGGATGAAAGAACAACTTTTAAAAACATTGAATAATAAAGCTTAGAGAACGTTCATTTGTTAAGGTTTATATAACGAGCTTAGAGAACGTTTATTTGTTAAGGTTTATATAATAGTGTTACATCAACATACACAGATTTAAAGAATATACAGTATACTACAATGGAAAAGAATGTCAAGAATTTGAGGTTGGATCTGTTTGACTAGATACAAACAATAGAAAAACAATAGGGATTTGTGCCAGAAACATAGAGAACAATAGGGATTTGTGCCAGAAACACTAAAATTCCCCTACTAATTTTGTAATGTGACCATGACGTTATCAACGCTTTTTTCACGATTTACTCTGGTTAAAAATGGAAAGGTAATGACTAATATTTTGTCTGTCTATTCGAAAGAACATACTAAATGTGGTGCACACTTCAAAATACTACGCTATGCAGGTTATTCAGTGTGCACTAAAATTGTATGTGTAACTTAGTTCTTCATAGAAAAAAAATAACAGTCATTCCTTAATTATATGTATCTTTTATTACATATTAATATAATGATACGGAACTAACTGTCAAGCAAAAGTTTAAATGAAGTGAATGTAAGCAGTAAACCGCAACCGTACGGCCTTCAACAACTAGATGACACATACTGTATAGCTTGCTATAAACGACATGAAAAATTCAATTGCAAAAACGAACTGTCTAATTTATACAAAATATAAATATGCCAGACGGAACCAACAATAATCACTGAAATCCTGACATGGACAAGTACACAATCATATAGTTACTAAATAATAAATGATTTTTGCATCCTAAAATCTACGTTTTAATAACGCAAATGGTAAGATGAAATGATTGAAGTGTTATGTCCAGAAATAAATTAAATTATTGGATATATAAATATGTGGTATGAGTGCCAAAGAGACAACTCTCCATTCGTGTCACAATTTATAAAAGTAAACCATTATAGGTCAAGGTACAGTCTTTAACACGTAGACTAGAGTCATCTCGAACAGCAAGCTATAAAGGGCCCGCAAAAATAACCTGTAAAAAATCATTCAAACGGGGAAACCAACGGTCTTATCTATATAAACAAATGAAAGGTTCTTATTTGTGCTTGCTAATTTGCGGGTTCTTTTAAGCTTCCTCCACCAATAATTTACCACCAAGAAATATGACAATAATGTAAAATTCTTTCTCATAGAATTACCTTTCACCTGGGTCTCGTATAACCAGAATTAGCCTGATATTTGGATTTAAATGGTATATCAGATTCGGTGTAATATAAACTGGTTCTTCTGATGTAGGATTATTTTGCGGTATCGATGTCCAATCAAAAGGATACCAGATGTCCATTGGATCGCCATGACCTTAATAAAAACAGGGAAAATGAATAAACTGAATAAGCTTTCTTTTTTTCTTCATTTTCTTTTTTATTGGTGTGGTTTATACTACTCTGTCCTTACTTTTCGTTCTTGTGTTTTTGTATGCTGTTTTATGTCAATTTGTTGTTTTTTCCAAGGCATTCTCTTGCGTGATAAGTTTAAGTATACCTTCGGTTTATTCCTCCTCTATTTTATGAATACTTAACATTGAAACTTCTCTCATTCGTGGCAACACATAACATACTAGTTTTCACTATTGTTTTGTTGATAGTTTAAGATATGGAAACTTTTTTGGTTTGACTTTTATTTTATTTTTTAAAACAAGAGGCTCTCAAGAGCCTGCATCGCTTATTTGTTTGCTTAAATCTTTCATCAGTGATTAGTTTTGCCTTTTAATATATATTAATGACTGGCTTAAAAATGCCATTTAAATGTTCACTGTATCTGTCATATTTTCTTCAAAAGCAAATCAATGCATGTTACCCCTATGATACAGTTAACCTATTGTGTCAATGTTTCTTGACGCATAAGGAAATAAATCAAAAAAATTATACAATATTCATTTGAAAATATTTGTAAAGTTAAAAAACATAAACAACTTGTGTAAATTGTCCTTATTGGGTAATAACTCTTAAAGGGGTCAATTGACAATTTTGGCCAATTTGTTTGGTAGTTCTTACTTTGCTGAACATTTTCTGTTTACAGTTTATCTTTATCTTCAATAATATTTAAGATAATAGCTAAACGCTGCAAAATGTCCTTAAAATAACAATTAAGTGCAGCAGCCCACTTATTGGTTGCTTTGTTTTGTCTGAAATTTGACACTGATAAATCTTTTAAACATGTTAACCCCATGTCAGATTTGCTGTAAACGGTTAGTTTCTGAGATATAAGCCAAAAACTGCATTTGACCCCTATGTTCTATGTTGAGCCAAGGCTGCCATGTTTGTTGATGGATAAAAAATGTGGATACAATTAATTTAGTGACAGCAGGTCAACAAAGTGTTCGTCTTAAAATTTCATGAAAGATTGATTTTGACCATCTGAATAGTTTACCCCATGTCAAAATTTTCTTAAAGTTTTTTTTTTAAATAATGTATAAGCAAAACACTGCATTTGACCCCTATGTCCTTTTTTTAACCATGACGGCTATGATTTTCAATGAATCAAATCTTCGGATACAATTTTAATATAAACAAGATACCCTAAGGAGTTATTTAGGTAGTTGGCCCAGTAGTTTTAGAGGAAAAGATTTTTGAAATAGTTTACGACGGCAGACAACGAAGAACGCCAAGTGATGGCTTAAGATCACATATGGCCCTTTTGGTAAGTTACATAAAAAAGAAGATGTGGTTAATTGCCAATGAGACAAATATCCACAAAAGATCAAAATGACACAAACATTAACAACTATAGGTAACCTTCAACAATGAGCAAAGCCCATACCGCATAGTCAGCTATAAAAGGCCCCGATAAGACAATGTGAAACAATTCAAACGAGAAAACTATACTAGATGTAATTGCTCTTCAACTTTATACTTATAAATTTATAACTATTTTGATATAAGCGTCACTGATGTGTCTTATGTAGACGAAACGAGCGTTTTGTGTATCAAATTATATGCTTGCTACCTTGATACATGTAACTATTGCTAGGTGATAAGATTTTTTTCCCATTTCACATGATATATTTTCTTAACGGAGTAGGTCCGGTAATGGCCGATTTTGGCCTCAAATTTCAGGTTCATCTAACGAAAGATTTAAGACACTTTTTAAACATTTAAGCGTCTATTTCAATTGATTCGATTAGTCTGTGTGAAAGATATTTACTGATTTAGTCATTCGATTCATGTTAAATATGAAATGTCTATTAAATATGTCAAAAAAACGTCACTTTTCAGATGGTTTGTCAAAAATTAAAGTGGCCGCATCCGTGTTTATCCTCAATCTTTATATATATTATGTATAATCATCAAATACATCTTACATTTCAATATTATGAATGAACACAAATGCGGCCACTTTGATTTAAGACGAAAACCGTCTCAAATTTAACTAAAATGCTAAAAGTTTGAAGATTTCAGTAATTTAGCATGACTTTAAAATGCTAGTACCCAATATATGTCCATTGTATTGTCAAAAACAGCCCATATTTATGTAGCAGAAGCATTCTTCTTTTAAATAAATAGCTAAAAGATTACATTTTTACAATTTTGAGAAAAAAAATTGGGGCCAAAAAGGGTCTTACTGAACCTACTCCTTGTTTTGTTTTTAACATTCAAATGAATGCTTGAAGTAGTGTTATAATTATTATTTTACCTGTCACAAAGTGTGAATAGTACATATCTATGTCATAACTATATGTAAGTCGTTGTGGTAATACATCAAATAGGTCGGTAAAATTCTTCAGTGTTGAAATTTGACCATCTGAATCTGAAAAAAGCGAAGTGAAACTTACTTGTTATCCAATTTGTTCACTCTTGAAAATTCGTTTTAGTAATGTTATACTTGTAATTATACGTAATATTTTTTATACAAAGAACCCACTTTATATTTCATACATATCAATAAGACACCTGCGAAATCGCGGAAATTAAAGTCGAAGTTTTGTGTTTATTTTCCAAATGTACACGGCAAACTGAAAACAGTGAAATCAATGCTAATGTTGAACGGTAATGTGTAAGTAAACTGGTGTCGTCAAGATATTCTTTTCCATTTTCGTTTGTCCTGTTAAGTTTCCTACCCTTTTTTGTTTTCGTTTTAATAACATTGTGGTTCGTTGTCGTTTGAACTGTTTTTATATCTTTGGACCAATCTTATTTCATCTAAATAGAGTTGCTTTCCTGATCATCATCGTGTGATACATGTGGCTTATATAAGAAACAATAATATAAAATCCGAATTTGATGACGGGGAAGATTTGGAAACCATCTTCATTTCAAGACCTAAAGAAAGTAAAGACACGCATTAAGTATTGACATACTTGTGTATGATATATTTACACATAAATTAAGTGTTTGTTTATTTTGCGGTAACATCTCTTACGAATACTAACCTTTCTGAAATGCAATTATTTCTGGATATTCAGAAACTAAAGCCCAAACAAAAATTAAATTAGCAACTTAAATGTTCTACGTAGTCAATAGTGCTGTAATATTAGAAGATAGATCTCATCAATAAACGCGTTTCCTCTTTTTTGATATGCATGGAATATTCACATCTAGACGTATAAAAAGTAACCAAATAAAAGGATGTCTGGTATATGATTTACAATGAGACAACAATCAATCAAAGTTCAAATAAACTCATCATAGACATGATAGATACCAGGACTAAATTTAGTATATACTAGGTTATCTCCCCTGTAATGGCTTCGCCCATGAATGGAAATTTGTAGCAACATAAACTGAGATATTTGATAGTTTCAGGGAATGTAGAGTCGTCAAAAGATGTAGAGATGATTATTTTCAACGACTGTATATAATAACCACACAAATATAAGGTCTCGATACTACACGGCTAAATGATTATGATGATTAGGTGAACGCTACTTACAGAGTCAATATATCATATATCTTGAATGATGAATTAACATTTCTTGTGTCTTTAACACTATAAGAATCATAGTTTGTGTTGTATTAAACACAGTATTTTATCAGTGTAACGAACAATAACGTTGATACTGGTCCAATATCAAAACAAACTGTAAACTATATGTATATATATACAAAACTATCGTTTCAATATAGTGTGATCTGGATTGGACGCTATATATCATATTCGTTGACATTTCATCTATAAATTTTATAAATATATTTACATAAAAGGTGCTTCTAACCGAATATGGCATCACTAGAACAATTTGAGGAATTAAAATCCCTCATTTTGGGTGTGGATAAGAAGGTCACAGTTTTTTCGGAACAGTTACCTAAAGTCGAACGTAACCTTACTAGTATGATACATGAGGTCAAAGCGGATGCTAAAGTCCTCAATGTTAAGTTTGAAACGTCGCAAAAAGAAATAAAAACTCTTAGACATGATTTTACAGAGCTAGAGAGAGGTGTCCAAGGTATGGACTTACAGCTTCAAGAATTAGAAAATGACAAGCTATTCAAGCAAAAATTTGAGTTGCAACAGCAAATTGATGAGCTTAAAGAAAAGGCGATTTTACTCGAAAAGCATGACAGGAAATATAATATACTTATTTATGGTATGGATGACAGCAATCCAGAGGAAAATGTCTTTGCAACAACACGAAAGCTATTCTCTGAAAAGTTGCTTAGAGATGCTCCAAAAGCCAATTCCATGCCGCTTGCTAACGCCCATAGAGTTCCAACACATAAGAAGGGCCCAAAGCCTATTCTTGCTCGTTTTGTACATTTTGGGGATAAACAACTTGTAATGTCCAAAGCCTATAATTTGAAGGGAACAAAGATTCGCCTACTAGATGATCTGCCAGTTTCTATGAAGGAGGAAAGATTCTTGTTTTCTCATAACGCATTCACAATTAGAAAAAGGGACAAAGTGCAAACACGTATTAGAGCAAAAGGGGCCCATATGACTTTAGAGACCCGTAAAAACAACACAGAAAATTGGGCGTTATGGGAATAACTGTTTATTTGTCTGTAACATATACAAATACACTCAGAAAAATATAGTTTATACATACAAAATGTAATAATTAATTTAGCTTTGTGTTTACAGTGCATATATCATGTATATTTTCTTACATTAATCTTTATTGAAAAAAGTACTATAATCTTAGTAAATCAATGATGCTGTAATGTTATATATCTTTTTGCAGGCTTTGATATGAACATTTGAAGTAAGTATAGAAAAGAAAGAAAAAAAAAGGTTTCTATGTTCCCTTTTGTTGCTTCTTTTTATTTAGCTTTTTGACTTTACTTAACTTTTAGCAGAATAGTTCAATTTGCTTACTTTGCCATCTTAGTTTTGCTTTCTCTTTTTGCCGCATAAATGCATGTCTTAGCTTGTTATATATAGTTATATGCTACATTTATATGAATGCTTAATCTGCTGTTTAAGTTTTGCTTTTTCATAGGTTTAGTAAATGCATGTCATAGCTTGTTATAGATACTTTTAGATATGCTACAATATGTAATATTCTATGCTAAATTTGTTGATTTAGTTTTGCTTGTTTCATATTGTTTTAAGTAAATGTATGCTTGAGGTATAGCTTAGTCAATGGGCAGCATTATGGTTAAAGCTTGTACATACACAATTACAGAAATGTAAGACAAAATTTTCTTAAACAGTCCAATAAGATTATTACTGAAATTCATGATTACAAATTTTTTGACGCAAGATATAAATCTTTTCACATCTCAACAGTGTAACGGTCAGACCATTGATAGTTTCATGTAAAATACAATGAAGTTTATATCCTTTATTCATGTATCATTATCACTTAACTCTACATTTCAAAATAAAAACTTTGGATTTAAACTATACATCAAGCATGCATTTTTAGAGGAAATCACTGTCAGTTTAAGTGAGCTGATATTATATGTTGGTGATTCTTAGATCTCTCTTATCTATTTTTATAATGCCTTGTGTAAGCTTACATTGAGATGTGAATTTCAGATGGCCCAATGCAGTACTGATGGTGATATAAATTTTAGGCAAGTTTGACCAGATCAGATGAGAGAGCACAAAACAATGGACATTTTGTGGTAATGTGCTTCTTGTGTGATCTCTTCTCTTTTGCCATACTAATCCTGTTCATTATTCAAATGTATTATAGAGTTTACCAATTTGAATATATATTTATGATAAAGGTGTCAAGATAATGACATGTATTACAAATAATGAAGTAGATCAATATACATTAAAGCTTACATATACTTAAACAAATTTAAGTTATCTCCCCTTTACCACAAGTGTTAATCTGCATTAGAATATGAAATATCTTAGTCTTTTAAATGTGCTTCCCTTTAACTTGTTTTAGTTTATTTCATGTATATATTTTATATAAAATATGGAATTTTGTTACTTGGCACATATATGGTATATTTTTGAAGCAAATAGAGCAATATGTAAACAGTCCTGATATCTCAACTAAACCTTTCACTCCTTTGTGTTGGCAGCTATCCACTTTCAATCGTTTGAAGATTTATTATTGTAATGGAGGGTAAAAATATTAAAATAATGTCTCATAATTGTCAAGGACTTCAAATGAGAGAAAAAAGGAGGGATATTTTTAATTATCTGCATTCAAAAGATTTTGATATATATTGTCTTCAAGACACACACTTTGTAGAACAAGATGAAACCCTGATAAGAAACCAGTGGAAAGGTCAATCTATTTTCAATTCTTACGCATCTAATCAACGAGGAGTTGCTATCTTGTTTAAGAATAATTTTGAATATAAAATACACCAAGTTAAAAAAGATGAGGATGGCAATTTGTTGGGATTGGATATTAATATTGAAGAAAAGAGATTTACTCTGATAAATGTGTATGGGCCGAAAACTGATAATCCTTGCTTCTATGACAAACTAAGAGAAACCATAGACTTTTATGATAATCAATTGTGTCTGATTTGTGGGGATCTTAATCTTGTTCAGAATTTTGACCTAGATACCCATAACTATAAACATATAAATAATCCAAAATCTAGGGATAAAATTTTAGAAATTATAAAATATAAGACTTTTGTGGATCCATTTAGAGAGAGATACCCTGATCTTAAAAGATTTACATGAAGAAAGAAAAAATCCATTTAAACAATCACGGTTAGATTTCTTTTTGATCTCTGAAAGCCTTATAGATGACATATGTGATATAAACATTGGCAATAGCTACAGATCTGACCATTCACCAGTAATTTTGACTTTAAAGATAAATGAGTTTATAAAAGGCAGGGGCCTCTGGAAATTCAACAACTCTCTCCTTCAAGATTCTGAATATGTAAAATTAATTAAAAAAACAATTATTAGCACAGTTGAGCAATATGCTGTGCTAGGTTATAACAGAGATGCTTTAAGGTGGCTCGTGGGTACAAAAATTTTAGCAAAAAATTAAACCTTTATTTTTTCCTTACAAGTTTTATTTATTACACTATTAGTTGTTACTTTGTGATATGGTACAAAAAGCAACCCAAAAAAATGATTTGGTTTGGCCCCAGATGACTTTAAAAATTGAAAAAGCTCCAAATTATCTCCCTTTGGTGCAAAAATGCCGTTTTTTTGCCTTTAATTTGAAATATCTTTTTTAACTCATCGGTGACCTATATTTTTTATTATTGTTTTCAAATAAGCTGTACATAAACTAAATAATTGTAAAATTTAAGCGATTTCTTATATTAGGTTATTTTTTTATTTCGATGTTTCCTCTTTTTCTCCTATTAGTTCAACAGAAAAAAAGGACATTACCAAAAATGTATGCTTTTTCCAGAGGCAGATTTTAGCTTAAATGAACGGTGACCCCATTTTTTTATTTCTTTTTTCTTTTAAGTATGTGATAAAGTTCATTTATTCAAAAATATAGCGAAATCCTATATTAGAAAAAAAAAATCATTTATACCCAGGAGCCCCCTTAAACAGTATTATTGATAATTTTGATATACAATTTACAATCAGTGACCAATTATTTTTTGAAACACTTCTCAATGAGATCAGAGGTAAGACTATCTCTTATTCGTCATATATAAAAAAAAAAAAAAAAAAAAAAAAGGAAAGGGTAAAACAGGGGAAAAAACTTACAGAAGAAATACAAAAATTAGAACAAAACACAATCACTGAGGATAATATAAATGTAATAGAGATTAAAAAATGTGAACTTAGAACTTTGCGACAAAACAAGATTAAAGGTCAATATGTTAGGTCAAGAACCCAGTGGATTGAAGAAAAAATAAAAAAATTATTATTAATGATAACACTGTAGTAGAAAATCAAAAAGAAATATTGACGTAAACAAAATTATTTTATGAGACGCTTTACAGAAGACAAGAGTGTATAAAAGATGTCAATCTATCAGAGGAATAACCATTTCAAACACCTAAATTAAGAGATAATGAAAAAGATTCTTTAGCAGGTAATATTACTTTAGTGTGTTAACACAAGCATTAAAAAGGATGAAAAATAATAAAAGCCCTGGTTCAGATGGCTTCACAGCAGAATTTTTTTAAGTTTTTTGGATAGATATTGGAAAATTTGTCTTCAGGTCAATAAATGATGCATATGAAATAGGGGAAATGTCTGTCACACAGAAGCAGGGAGTTATTACATGTATCCCAAAGGAAGGTAAATCAAGACAGTTTTTAAAAAATTGGCGTCCAATTACACTTTTAAACTCAACTCAACTCAACTCAACTGTATAGCAGAGAGAATAAAGTCGGTTCTTAATAGACTAATTAATTCTGACCAAACAGTTTTTATTCCGGGGAGATTTATTGGGGAGAACTGTAGACTTATATACGATATTTTACATTTCACAGAGGAAAATGACATCCCTGTTATATTACTCTTGATTGATTTTGAAAAAGCATTCGACCCTATCTCCTGGTCTTTTTTATTTGAGACACTTAAATATTTTAATTTTGGAGAATCCATCATGAACTGGATAAAAACATTTTATAATAATATTTCATCAACAGTAACTCAAAACTGTTGTCTGTCAGATTTTTTTCGTGTGGAAAGAGGTTGTAGACAAGGAGATACTTTGTCTCCTCACCTCTTTTTGCTATGTGCAGAAATACTTGGCATTTTAGTCAGAAATAATAATGATATTAAAGGTATTACGATAGATGATACAGAGTTTGTATTGTCTAAATATGCTGATGATACATCACTTATTTAAGATGGATCTCCTTCTTCTTTAGATGCATCTCTCCGTATCTTACAATTCTATGCTGAGATATCAGGACTGAAAATTAACTTAGATAAAACGAATGTTATATGGATAGGAAGTAAAAAAAAAGTCAAGATAAAATATGCGTAAAGTGGGGATTAAAATGGGGTTCCAGTACCTTCAAATTATTGGGTATCACTTTTTGTATTGATTTGGATAGAATGTTAAATCTAAATTATGCTCCTCGCTTACTGCGTTTGGTAAAATAACTATTATATGATCTTTAATTATATCAAAATTGAATCATCTGTTCTTATCCATACCAAGTCCAGATGAAAATGTTCTACAACAACTCAATGGTAAAATTTATGCTTTCATTTGGGATGGTAAACCTGACAAGGTAAATCGGGAGCTCTTATGTCAAGAATACTGCAGAGGTGGCTTAAAAATATTTAATTTAAGAAATTTTATACAAGGGCTAAAATTGACCTGGGTAAGAAGATTATTTAATTCAAATTCAAAGTGGGTCAAATTATTTACTGCTACACAAAATATAAATTTTACAGAGTTGGCTTATTTTGGAACAACTAAAAAATTAGATAACGTTTTTTGGAAAGAAGTTATGCGTGCCTGGAAAAACTTGTCGAGATTCCGACATCCTCGCTATTTTGAGGAAGTCATATCTTCATCTATCTGGAATAATGAGAACATTAAAATTGATAACGTCAGTTTTTATTATAGAAGTTGGGCACTAAACGGGGTATGGACTGTAAATGACCTTCTAGATGAGCAAGGAAATATATTGCCTAAGTTATCAAAATTTGGAAAAGCTATATTCTTTTGAACCCACATTTTTACAATTTTATGGTATTAAAGTAGCATTAAAACAATGGCTACAATCTATGGGAATCAACACCGAAAGGGAAAAACAACAACAAGCTCTGTTACCTTTTAATATAAACATTTTTTCAAGTCAAACAAAGGTTCAAAAGACATGTATAATATTTTAAATCTAGGTGCGATACCAGTTGTAATAGCAGCTGAGCGAAAATGGTAGGGTATATTAAATAAAGATATAGGGGATTGGAAAAAAATTCATAACTGTGTCACTACAATTTCAAAAAATACCAAGCTCTGTTGGTTTCAATACCGAATTATTCACCGTATTTTAGGTACTAATACTTTACTTTTAAAAATGAACCGTGTACAGTGTAATTTATGTACATTTTGCAAGGAAGAACCAGAAACCATAGAACACTTATTGTGGGGCTGTCATATTGTAGCAGACATTTGGCACCATCTGAATGCCTGGATTTTTGAAACAACGCATATTGAAATTCCACTTAATATAGATATAGTCATGTTTGGTCTTTATGATAACTATAAACTAAATTTTATAAAAAATAAAGTCATTTATAATTTACTAGTTAAGTATTTTATATACAGATCAAAGATGCGAGAGGAAAAACCTCATATAGAGGGACTTAAAAACTATATCAAAGAAAATTTGATTTTAGAAAAACATATTTCCTCAAAAAATATGACTGTGAAAGATTATAACATGTACTGGAACCCCTGGGATAAAATCATTAATTAATTTAATAGTGAATTATTTTAAATAGATGTGCCTGAAATGTAATTTCCATTATCACTATATATTTTTTGATGAAAATGTTATACTTCATCCATATTTATATCATATCGTATTATTAGTTAATTTTGTTTACTCTTTTTTGCTTGATTATGCTTATTTTTCTTGCTTGCTTTATTATGTGCCACTATAGATAATTTATGTAAATGCCTGTTAATCCATGAATAAAAAAAAAATTTAATTTTTTTTTTTTTATTATATACGCCAGACGCATATATCATGTATATAGTGTATTTAAACAACGGCCTTTTGTGAAATTTCTTTGTTATGACAACTTACGTTAAACAGGCCGTCCCCATGACAACTTACGTTCACCATAACGTTTCCATGACAACTAACGTTCACCTTACCGTTGCCATGACAACTTACGTTCACTGTATCGTTTCCTGGACAACTCACGTTCACCATACCGTTGCAATGACAACTTACGTTCCCAATACCGTTCCCATGACAACTTACGTTTACCATATTGTTTCCATGACAGTTTAGTACGTTCACCATACCGTTTCCATGACCAGAACCAAGTTTCTTTTTTCATCAATCCTTTATTTGGCATAATCTGGTGATGTATCATTAACCGGCGGAATAAATCTGTCGTTCCTGATTTACAAACACCAAAAATGTGAAAGTATGGGAGACAACGAAGGTGTCCATCTTCTATCCAACACGGATTCTTATAATTCTCCAGAAGTCTTGGTCTTTTCTATAACAAATATATAGCGATGCACTTAAGGGTGTAAGCTACTATTTTTTTCAAAATAACAAGGTTTCTAAAGACTGCACTAATTTCTTAACACACAAACTTGAATATTGTCATAACATTAATGGAACTTTAACCCTTTGTACTCTACCAGATTATCATTTCGAAAATGAATGTATATACTGACCAGTGTATAATGATTGAGGACAAATATGTTTGAAATCCTTAAATTTATACAAACGTTTGTAGCATGTGTTATGCAGAGTCGTAGAATGTTTCCCCGTCTTTGAAGTGGATACGAATGTTCTTTTAAAATATGTCTCTACAAGAGACCAAATGACACAGAAATTAACAACTATATGTCACTGTACGGATTTTGCCATTGAGAAAAGCCCATACCGCATGCTCTATAAAAAACTCGGAAATAACAATGTAAAACAATTCAAACGAGAAAACTAACGGCCTTATTTATGTACAAAAAGCTGAACGAAACAAAAATATGTGATACACCAACAAACGACAACCACTGAATTACAGTCTTCTAACTTCGGACAGGCACATAACAGAATGTGGCGGGGTTACAAAGGTTAGTGCGTTCAAGGACTTGTATATTTTGTTAATTCAACTGTCTTGCAAACGATTATAAATGTGGGTTTTTTAACTACATAAAATGAATATTTAACACTATAAATCTTAACATTCGAAATTATCTTCTTTAGGACCTGGAACGCTCAAAAAAATAAAAATAAAACAAAAATGTACAGCACTAGAAACACACGAATAGCTGCATGCATACGACAAACACATAGTGTTATGGTATTGTAATTATTCTATTTAGTTATGTTGGTCTGATTTGTGTTGTGTGGCCTGATAGTTGTTGACAGAATATTCTTAGAACTGTGCAGTTTAGAAAACACTGGAACAATCACAGAAATACATAATGATTCTAGAATGATCCTAAATAAAAGATGCGTTATATAAACTTCTACATTTTACTAGAAACTACAGTTGTAACTTTCTAGGACGTTCCATTCTAGAGTGTTCTAGAATTTTCCGTGACAACTATATATATACAGACACTAAAGTTAAACTCTCAGACTTAGACTAAGACATCGATAGACATTAGTATTCACAGCATTTAGATAGACATTTTTATTCTACAAACAACATCATACTGGATTGTGACCTTAGTAGTGAACGTAATATTCAGATTGGATTCCGAAAGATTTCCGGATACAGATAGAGATAAAAGATTGGATTCAAATTTTGACAGAATTTAAGTTGACAGTAATATTTGTGTAAATACCTTTTGTAAAATTTTGTATAATAAATGTTGATAAATATTATTATTGATTTGTGTCTTTTGTTTTCTACAATTTAAAGGGGATTTCTGACCGTAACAATAATTATTTATAGTTTATGTTACCTTTGAAAATCTAGCAATTATAATGATGATTAAAACCTTTTGATACATGTTTCGTACTCATTATTTGATTAAGATAAAAAGAAAAAAAGCTATCATTATTGTTTAATTGCAAGGGTCCTTTAAGTGAACAGAACGTGAAATTCTTTTACACGAAAAGTGCACTCTTTAACACGAAAAATGCACAAAACGTGGCACTCTTTGACACGATGTCCCTATTCTAACATAATGTGGCTGCGTTTTTATACATCCTACACGGCTTACTTAAGCAGGCTCACTTTGACAAAGGTTTACTGCCAATCGGAAGAAGATCAAAAGTGACAATATTTATGGGCGTTTTTCAATAAAAACGTATTTTTCTTGTCCTAGCCACTTTAAAAAAAAATGTGTTTGTTCTTTGCTAGTAATTTTCTATGCAGTCAGTACATTGAATTAGATTTAACATTTTTAAACAAAAAAAAACAGTTTATTTTTAGAGGGATTGATAAGATATTGACTCCTGAATGGTCCAAAACAACCAAACTGGCATGTCCCTAGACCGCCTGTTCAACATTCATATTCTAAAATATCGTAAAAAATTGAAGAAAAACATGTTTTTTTTACTTTACATGCGTTCTTTAATAAATCAAAAGTATCTTCAGAGCCAACATCTTTTTTAAAATAAACAGCTTTCAATATAGGTATTCTAATTAGTCCATCACAAAATGTCCACTACGAAACGGAGTCATTAAAATTTGCCAATAAACAGTTTTATAAAATCAATGTAATTTTTGTTTGCAAGAGATATAAATATTAGGGTCTTACAAAAGGAGTAGTGCTTTTATAACGGCAATAAAATTATTGGTAAGAAAAATTGAGCACATCAAATCGACCAGAATGATACCGTATTTTTGATAATGTCCACTAGGAAACGGGTCAAATCTCCTTCGGTTGGGATCCCGCTAACATGTTTAACCCCGCCACATTATTTATGTATGTGCCTGTCCCAAGTCAGGAGCCTGTTTTTCAGTGATTGTCGTTTGTTTATGTGTTACATATTTGTTTTTCGTTCATTTTTTTTTACATACATAATGCCGTTAGTTTTCTCGTTTGAATTGTTTTACATTGTCTTATCGGGGCCTTTTATAGCTTACTATATGCGGTATGGGCTTTGCCCATTTCTGAAGGCCGTACGGTGACCTATAATTGTTAATGTTTGTGTCATTTTGGTCTTTTGTGGATAGTTGTCTCATTGGCAATCATACCATATCTTCTTTTTTTTTATATTTTTCAGTATCTGGTTTTAAAATTATGAAAAAATATCAGTGTACAGCTTGATAAATGCTTTGATGAATACAATCAGTCGTAATATAGGGATTGTGGGGAGAAAAAAAACATGCGAACACGTCCCTTACGAAACGGTCCCCTACGAAACAAGAAGGGGAGAAAAACGTTTCGTAGTGGACACTACCACTACCATACAGTCTTTTGTAAATCTCTTTTAAATTATATTCGTGCAAAACAAATAACAAGGGTTAGTTTCATGTAATTTTTTTTATGTTTTTATTAACATATGATAGGGTTGATGTCAACTACGAAACTTTTTGTCCACTACGAAACGCATCAAAATGTCCACTACGTAACATGAGTTGAACCTTCATATCTGAAGTGCTGTCTTTATCAATAAAAATGGTTTACCAACTCAGAAAAAAAATGATATTTTTCTAGTATTTAAAGTAAACAAACTGGAATGTTTATAGGAAACATCTAAAATTGCAAAAAATATGTGTGTTTAGAAGTTTCATAGGGGACTTTTTTTTTCGAAACAGTACACAATTTAGGAAAATAATATAATTTTAAGAATATTTAAGATTGCACTTTTTGTTTACAAATTTTCCATTTTTTTTTAGGTCTGAAATTTACGCTTTTATTGAAAAACGCCCTTATATGTCCTAGTCATCCATTAACATAGGTGCTTATTCGTTGGACAACATTGAAAATATGATGAAAAAAGGAGGTATTTATGTTGAAAAAATGCACCAAGCAGTATATATGCTTAGTTTATGAGAGCTGCATTGGAGTTTACATATCATTTGATTATTGGATAAATCTACAGCACAATGGCTACATAAAGTCGCATCGAAAGATACGTTATAGAGAAAATTATGCAATTAAATAAGGAAAAGCGACAAATTTAGGTGCTAAAATACAAAGAATAGAGAATTAAGATTAAAAAAAAATTGAAGAAAGAACCGAAACATTAAAGATTACAAAATGAAAAAGCCGAACAAAATCCTCTATGTCATATCCATCCAAGTCAAATTTGTAAAAGTAAACTATTATAGGTCAAAGTACGGTCCCAACAAGCAGCCTTGGCCCATACTGAATAGCAAGCTATAAAGAGCCTAAAAAATTATTAGTTTAAGTCCATCTAAACGGGAAAACCAATGGTCCAATCTATATAAAAGAACGAGAATGTTTGGAATTCAAATACAACTACAAACATTGCCCACTCCTAAATGGGATTCGAGTCATAATTAAAAAAATCACTTACCATGCAAAGAATGTCCTCGACTGGTCCCTGTATTTTATGAAGAAAACTTTGAGGTTCCAGATCTAATGTTCCAGTACAATTAAAAGGATAAGAAATATTGGGCAAAGAATAGTGCACGAACTTATATTCTGTATTCCGAAAATCCTTCACATTAATATATGAACTGTCAAACACTTGAAATGAACGCACATGCTTGTCACGTGACTGATTATGGACAGTTGGAATCTTAATATGGATATTATTTTCGTACTTTTTGCTCATATATATCCATACAAACAAGGGAATGTATCCACAGAACATAACAACAGAGGCTAGACATCCTAACTTTAATCTGCAACTAGAAATAAAATAAGTTTTGTAGTCATTAAAAACCCAAAGTACTAATACTAAAGTTTGAACATAAGAAATCCTAAAACAAAATATGACCTGAAATCACCTACTGATTTTAGTGGATTTGTGTTGCTTAGTCTTTAGTTCTATTTGTCTTGAAATCTTTTTTCGTTTTTCGCCATGACATTAGCAGTATGTTTTCGACTAATGGTTTTGGATACCTCTCTTGAATTGTTTCGCGCACTCTGTCAGTTTGTTTTCAACTCCTGAGGTTTAATATCCCTTTAGTATCATTCACCTATTTAGAAATAAGTCGCAATGCTGTATATTAAACTTCTGCAATTAAATATGGATTGTAAAATTGCAAAAAAAGATTCAGAAAATAATATATATCATAGAAAAACAACTCTATCAGATACTGAAGATATATAACATTTAAAACGCAACATTTTGAGGTTTCCTTTTAACATGCATGCAGAAAAATATTCAGTATAGTTATATTATTGTACTGTTTATAACACGTATCCATGGTAACTCTGACTTAACAATGGAACATTTAAGAATGACATAGTTTATATAGACTGGATTCCTGTCCCTCATCTGTTGGCATAAACTGGACCCCTATTGTGTTCACTTATCGTTACACTGACAACAGGTATGGCCTGAATCCCGTGTTCAGAATTCTGACCGCGGGATTTGATAATTCGACGAGACTAGTGCATCGTGTGCTATGTTTATTATGTGTTATACTGATAGGAAATCAAACAAGAAATTAACACATGTATAACCCTACTGAGTTCTTAAGGGAATACAAGATACTCAGTTTCCCAAAAACATGTTAACACGTTCGTTGGTCATTTATCTGCGCTACCACCATGTGGTTAATTAACAGATACTTATTTATTTTGCGGCATCACAGTATTAACATTTGAGGTCAATTAACTATCACTATAATTGGTAAATTTTATTAGCGAGTCGTTGAATTTGTAAAACTTGTCCAATATATGTCCATGTGACAATGGAACCAACCCGTTCCTTTGGTGCAAAACTATAGATGGAACGGCGGACCAGTTTACTGCTTGGCACTGGAACAAGGATGACTTAGATACCCGTATGTTGTTAATACGACATACGAGTTTCAATAATTCGTAAGTGAGAGATAGATATTCAACCCGTTAAGATTTGAAACATTGGTATACGAATTTGATAGAACATCTTGTGATAAATTAAGATAACACAAAACTCATGTAAAACATATGTTGTGTTGCACAAATGTTGCACCAACTTCTGAAGAAATGTGTAATATGCTGTTTATTTCTGTGTGACATTTTGGTCTCTTGTGGAGAGTTGTCTCATTGGCAATCATACCACATGTGGTTTTTATATCTACTTCCTATAACTGATGTATCAATAACGAGACGCATTTAGTTTCCTTGCACGGTTTATATGGGTTTGTGAGTGCCTCGTGTTTGATTAATTCATTTTACAATGTTAAAAAAATTTCGAAATAATGATTCGTAAAGGTGAGTTAAGGCTCTATTTGATATTGAATAATATTATTATTTGAGAAGCAAAGTCCGTCAAAAGTTATCTATATGTAAGAGAGTGACCACATTAAAAGATCTCAGCGCATTTTTGTTAAATATGGTGTACTTACGTTATCATATCAAAATTAATTTCTGAACATTTTTACTTTTCCAAGAAGCTGAAAAAAAGATATAACATAAGATTTGTAAAAAAAACCATAAAAATAAAACGGCGAACTTGTCAAAGAGACATTAACCTTACTAAACAACTGGTCCGTAATTAACAAATAATGTATTTTACTAGTAAAGCGAAATGGACACCATACTAAACTCCGAACATATAAATGAACATGAAAATCACACACAACACAAATAAAGGCCATGTAGATGTTTCACAAAAGCCATAGACGATGTTTGTATGCTAGAGCATTAGCAATATGACACACACAACATTTGTCTTGTGTGTTTGCTGTATGTACCCTGGAGTATTACCAACATGACACACACAACATCTGTCTTGTTTATATGCTGTATGTACCCTGAAGTATTACCTATATGACACACACAACATATGTCTTATGTGTATGCTGTATTTAACCTGGAGTATTACCAATATGACACACACAACATCTGTCTTGTTTGTATGCTGTATGTACCCTGAAGTATTACCTATATGACACACACAACATATGTCTTATGTGTATGCTGTATTTAACCTGGAGTATTACCAATATGACATACACAACATCTGTCTTGTTTGTATGCTGTATGTACCCTGGAGTATTACCAATATGACACACACAACATCTGTCTTGTGTGTATGCTGTATGTACCCTGGAGTATTACCAATATGACACACACAACATCTGTCTTGTTTGTATGATGCATGTACCCTGGAGTATTACCAATATGACACACACAACATCTGTCTTGTGTGTATGCTGTATGTACCCTGGAGTATTACCTATATGACACACACAACATCTGTCTTGTATGTATGCTGTATGTACCCTGGAGTATTACCAATATGACACACACAACATCTGTCTTGTTTGTATGCTGTATGTACCCTGGAGTATTACCAATATGACACACACAACATCTGTCTTGTGTGTATGCTGTATGTACCCTGGAGTATTACCAATATGACACACACAACATCTGTCTTGTTTGTATGATGCATGTACCCTGGAGTATTACCAATATGACACACACAACATCTGTCTTGTGTGTATGCTGTATGTACCCTGGAGTATTACCTATATGACACACACAACATCTGTCTTGTATGTATGCTGTATGTACCCTGGAGTATTACCAATATGACAC
This sequence comes from Mytilus trossulus, assembly GCF_036588685.1. NCBI lineage: Eukaryota > Metazoa > Mollusca > Bivalvia > Mytilida > Mytilidae > Mytilus > Mytilus trossulus. The sequence continues at coordinate 3,024,122 of NW_026963310.1, forward strand.
ACACAACATCTGTCTTGTGTGTATGCTATATGTACCCTTGAGTATTACCAATAAGACATACACAACATCTGTCTTGTTTGTATGCTGTATGTACCCTGGAGTATTACCAATATGACACACACAACATCTGTCTTGTGTGTATGCTGTATGTACCCTGGAGTATTATCAATATGACAAACACAACATCTGTCTTGTGTGTATGCTGTATTTACCCTGGAGTACTACCAATATGACACACACAACATCTGTCTTGTGTGTATGCTATATGTACCCTTGAGTATTACCAATATGACACACACAACATCTGTCTTGTGTGTATGCTGTATTTACCCTGAAGTATTACCAATATGACACACACAACATCTGTCTTGTGTGTATGCTGTATGTACCCTGGAGTATTACCAATATGACACACACAACATCTGTCTTGTTTGTATGCTGTGTGTACCCTGGAGTATTACCAATATGACACACACAACATCTGTCTTGTTTGTATGCTGTATGTACCCTGGAGTATTACCAATATGACACACACAACATATGTCCTGTTTGTATGCTGTATGTACCCTGGAGTATTACTAATATGACACACACATTATCTGTCTTGGGTGCATTCTGCTTGTTACTGGAATATAACCAATATGACACACACAACATTTGTCCGGTTTGTATACTGCTTGTTTGCTGCAGCATTAACAATATGACACACACAACATTTGTCCGGTTTGTATACTGCTTGTTTGCTGCAGCATTAACAATATGACACACACAACATTTGTCTTGTGTGTATGCTGCTTGTTTGCTGGAGCATTAACAATATGACACACACACAGCATGTTTATCCAGCAGCATAAACGATATGACACGTGACACAATATTTGTCTTGTTTGTATGCTGCTTGTTTGCTGGAGCATTAACAATATGACACGGGACACAACATTTGTCCCTTTTCTTTTTTTTTTGACAATTCGTAGAATCCATTTACATGTGTGTTTGACTACGGTTTTAAAATTGTTACCGTCCGAGAGAACATTTTGAACATAAAAAGTCAAGTTTTCAATTGAAATTTGGTTCTTGGTGTCAATCTGATTGATCACTGCATAAGATCCAGCGGCAAGTATTACATATGCATATTCAGGGCTTGGAATTGCAATATAAAGATGTCCTGTTTTATTTTTGCGATGAAGCAGATTTGTAATTTTCAATGGATATATTCAATATCACGATGAGCATCACTATATTGAGGTCAATGTTGCTATTAATATAGTCTGGTCCCCGACAAACATAAGCTGTGTTTAAAATAAGCTAGCTTAATCGGTATTCCAAACGGAAAGTATTCTACTCAAACTGTTGTATTTCAATGTTGACCGTAGAATGGCAAGACTAATGTGCATCGAAATATATATGATATTAAAGGGGCACTATCTACGAGATATATAAAAATCTAGAATATGATTGTCTGTTATTCAACCATTAACAAAATTGAAAAGGTAAAATGATAATTCGCTTAAAGCAGCCAGTATGAAATTTCTAATTTTTGTTTCTTATGTATAATTTGGAGTTTACTATGACGTCTATTATCAATGAACTAGTAAAATATTTATTTAGGGGACAGATGAAGGACTACCCCGAGAGCGAGAGTTTTTTGCAGTATTGTCGACACTTGATGGCCTTCAGCTGTTGTCTTATCCATGGTTGGGTTGTTGTCTCTTTGTCACATCCCCAATTTCCATTCTCAATTTTATGATTCAATTTTGTCAAAATAAGCTAGGACACATTTATGATGAATTATCAATGTGCGTGTAAATAATCTAACCTCCTTGAATCCTTAGTCATTCGAATTTTAATATAATCCCTTAGATAGAGATGGAAAACGCATGGACTGTGTGTGTTCTGTTATTTTAAAGGAAAAGAATGTCAAGATTGTAAGGTAAATCATTTAATTGAATGATTCGATCCACCAAAAAAATCATTCTTATACCTGTAAAAACGAAGATTAACATATATATGTAATCTATAACATGAAATTAAACAGACCTAGAAAAATCCAAGAGCACGAGTATGCATGTTTGCGCCTGTCCCAAGTCAGAAGCCTCTGGCCTTTGTTAGTCTTGTATTATTTTAATTTTAGTTTCTTGTGTGCAATTTGGAAATTAGTATGGCGCTCATTATCACTGAACTAGTATATATTTGTTTAGGGGCCAGATGAAGGACCCCTCCGAGTGCGGATTTTTTTTTTGCTACATTGAGGACCTGTTGGTGTCCTTCTGCTGTTGTTTTTTTTTTCTAATGTCGGGTTGTTGTTTCTTTGACACATTCCCAATTTCCATTCTCAATTTTATTATTGCTATCTATTTACATCTTTATTTATGTTTATATCGCTTATATTGAGTCTATTTGTTGCACATGGAATTGACAAGTAGTGCCCTTTAACTAAAATAATTTAATTTGTATCTGAAAGACAATGCATACAAGATGTAGCTTTACTTCAAACATAATTTGTTCTGGTTAACGATGTCCATCTCACATACATTTTCAAAATTCACCAACTTTTATCTCATTTACGATTTTTGGCAGTCTTCTGGGCTTTTTTTGTATCTTGTGTTCTGTTTAGAAATAAGTCATTATCTTGTTAAAATTGTTAAGTACACACATATGACTAGGATACTGTGATAAAAAGTAGAGATTGGGATACATGGAAATGACCCTAAGTGTGAAACATATTGAGCGTGAATAATATTATGCTCTTGTTTAAATAATAATAATAATAATATAATTATCTTAACAAAGTTAACAAAATCCGCACACCCTAGGCCTTGGCTACATAATTCAACAAAAAATAAAAATAAAACTAAGCAAGAAAACAAAACAAAACAAAACAAAAACAAAGCAAAACAAAAACAAAACAAAGACCTGATATACATGTATGATCGGTTTATTCCCGATTGTCCCACTTTTTAAAATTTTAGAGTTCTGATTGTCCCACATGAAAAGTTCTGATTGTCCCACATTATTTTATGTAGTAAAATGTTCTTAGATAAACAAGGTAACTGTTGTTTGTTTTGCTAAATAAACAAGAATTAATTATTGCACATTTAACATTAATTTTATAAAAGTATAAAAAAAAATGTTTTTTAAATCATTAGATTGATACACTTTTGATTAAAAAAATATAATATTTCTGATTGATGAAAAAGATCTTTTAAGGTCTTGAATTAAACTTTTTTTCTGAACCTGATTTTGGGGTTTATATATGACTCTAGAAAAATAATTGGTGACGAAAATGAGATGGTGGTGCACTTATTTTTGCTACAGCCATTTGAAAGAACCCAATTCTGAAAATTTTCTCAGTTTTCATCAAATGTTATCCATTTTGGGGCTATTATCATGAAAAAAAATCACAGTTTCACAATTAAACTTTACTTTTTTTCATACTTTCAATAAAGATAGAGTGGACCAATCTGAATAGATTTAACTTAAAAAAAAACACTAGAAGTAGGTGTTAATTTAAGAAAGTTTTATAAAATTTTATTGCTTTTTTGTGTCAAATTGACCATTCTGTCAAATTGTCAATTTTGGAATTTTCTCTTTTTTTAGAACACAAATCTAACTAGAATTGCCATTGCAAGCAATAGCGGATGTCACCCTTCCCCCATTGCCACTAAGCGGCAGCCATTTCAAAATAATTTATACAGTGAATACAGATTTATGAATTGCGATTTATCTTTTTGTACATTTTCAGTACATTTAGAGGATTTTCAAAAGTTTCACATTTCTTCTGTTTCCATGGCAACGGCAGCAATTTTGGAAATTTCAAAGTCAAAAGTATCATGTGTACATGCCAGTTAACAATAATATAAAATTTCATTAAGTTTGGAGCATTTTGAAAATATTTGACATTTCTGCATTTTCCATGGCAACGGTAGCCATTTTGGAAATTCCAACTTCAAAAATGTTATTCAGACCTGGCAGTCAACAATCATATAAAGTTTCATCTTTTTTGGAGCATTTTGAAATTTTGGAAATTTTTGACATTTTGGTTGGTTACTATGGTAACAGAGACCTTTCCAAAATTTTAATGGCAGATACCACATTGGTACATAGGAGGGAACATACCATCAGAGTTTCAATGGATTTGACCTACCATTTTAAGAAAGTAAATGCCACTTTTAGGTTTTTGAAGCATATTTGACCATATTTGACTTGTTTCCATGGTAACGGCAGACATTTTTGAAATTCCAACGCCATAAAACACATCTACCAATGTTGCTCATCGTTCCTGTTGAGTTTTATAAAATTTGGAGCATTTTGATATTTTGGAAATTTTTGGTGTAGTTTCCATGGCAACATGATAGTTCCAATGATTGCCAAAATCATCAAAAACCAGTATATGCCCGGCACCTACATTGTATCAAAATATAATGATTCTAAGTTAAAGCAACTCCAAATAATTCTTTAAATCCTAAAACTTTAATTTTTCACAATTGTTCCGTTTCCATGGTAACGGCAGCCATTTTTTATGGTCTTAGACCTACTGCAACCCGAAATTCGGTGTTCCTCATTATAGTTAACTTTCATTAAGATTGGTTCCATTGGCTCCGAGAAAACTGCCGGACAAAAAAGGTGGAAGAATAATAATAATACAGAAAAAGAAACAGAGGAAAAGCAATATGTCACCCGACATTGTCGATCGGGTGACATAATTATTTCAACCTCTTTGTTATAATTCATTGAAAAAATACATATTTGAGAAATTTTGAAAGATTTTTTTTGTATATGGGATGCACATGTTTCTGGTAAAATCATTTCGTGTACCCCCATCTACTTTCTCTAAATTTGCTGCTGTCTAGAATTTTTCCAGATCAGCCTTTCCAAGAATTACTATTAAAGGTTGTTTTTCCAATTTTCCAATTGTTTTTGCAGTCAACAGGACTCTTCACCAATTATAAAGAAGAGCCAAACTTCCATAAGAAATAAGAAGATGTGGTATGATTGTCAATGAGACAACTCTCCCAAAGAGACCAAATGACACAGCAATTAACAACTATAGGTCACCATACGGCCTTCAGCAATGAGCAAATCCCATACCACATAGCTTCAAAAGGCCCCAAAACGACTAATGTAAAACGAGAAAACTAATGGCATAATTCATGTACAAAATAATGAACGAAAAACAAATATGTTACACGGCAACAAACGACAACCACTGACTGACAGGCTCCTGGCTTGGGACATCACCACAATAAAGACACTAAGTACAGATCTGAGAGTACTCGCAGTACTGACTAAAAAAAATTGTTTTTTTAAAAGACTTCATTTAATATTATATGATACTTCAATTGTACCTACTATGAGCAAAATAAAATATGTAAATATTATTATTTGTTCTTATTTTGTTCATATTTTATAAGTTACATTGATTAGTAACCTTTGATTAACTGCAACACGCTATAAAAACAAATTAATCATTATAAAAACAGTTCCCAATTGTCCCACATTTAAACTTCCCAATTGTCCCACAAACATATTCCCGATTGTCCCACAAAGTTTCATTACCTTTTTACCTGTAATTTCAAAAAGTGGGACAATCGGGAAGACACCGTATGATCATAGTATTTGTTTTCGAAAGATTCAATCTAATTAAAATATTGATCTTTAATTACGTTTTACTGCTCATTTGTATTGTAACGTAATCAGAGATCAATATTTTAATTAGATTGCGAAAGATTATATCTGTTAAAAAAAACTTGCATTCTCATCAGTTTACGCTTGTTATAGTCACACCTTAGTGTAGTCCTGGTATGTTGGGTTATATTGTATGTTTGTCATATGTTTGGTAACGCAATGTCTCGCCGCAGTCTTGGCTATACATTTAACATAGCCATTTTACAGTAATAATCACTATTTTCCTTTTCCTTTTTTTTTTTTTTTAGGTTTTTATGAAACTTCCGCTTTGAACTTTACGGAAGCCGTCAGGGGACAGACATTAAAATTAAATTATTTTTTTTTAATTCGAGATCACGTTTACCGAGATGTCTATAAAAATACATCGTTATCTCGATTAAACGAAATTGTTATATCGAGATTTCGGATTATTATGTCGTTATCTCGATTTATTATATCGAGATAGGCTTCCGTCTACAGAACATTGCAACTTTTAGCAGTTTCCGTTCAAATAAAGTATTTGAGAAACAAGGTACACCCGCAGATAACTACGGAAGCGTATTAGCGCCACACATTATTTTTTTCTTCCTATGTTTGTGTTAAAATGCAAACCTTTGCGTTATAACGCAAACCTTTTTGCGTTACAACGCAAACCTTTGTGTTATAACGCAAACATTTGTTTTATCTTATTTCTTATTTAAGATTCAAAGGAAACATGCAGTAGTTATTAATGGAGGGAGCTGTATATATTAAAATTAATCACCTTTGTTGTCATTGCAAAGTAAAATGCTTGCATAATTAGATCATATCAATGACTAATAATGAGCAAAATAATATAAGAAGGTGTGGTATGAGTGCCAATAAGAAAACTCTCCATCTAAGTCACTATTCGTAAAAGTAAACCATCAAAGGCCGAATTACGGTCTTCAACACGGAGCATTTGCTCACACAAAACAACAAACTATAAAGGACCCCAAAAACGATATTCATGTTACTACCAGTATATATATTACAAAGAAAATTGAGTAAATTGAGGTTTATCATACCTAAGATATAAAGATTAACACTGCTAATATAGCTATAACCGAATATAAATATACTTCCAAAGTAAGCTCTCGTTTGAGAAATGTGTTAAGTAGGTTAGATTCCAACAATTAAGCTACCCTTTGGCAATAAATGTATAAAATGAAGATGTTATATTAATAAAATTATGTTCTCTCTATTCACATTACTACCCAAACATCTTAAAAATACTACATTGTATTGAAATGAAAATTCAATGACTTTCTATCAAAGAATCCTGATCATATTCTGAGATTTTAAAAAATGTTTCCTTATTAATAATTCATTTTAAAGCAGAAAGATCATTTTGACATGGACAATTGTATGACATTATTTTTGATCTTTCAATTTAAATATGACTTTTTTATTATTATAATGAGTTGGCCTTGTATGTATGTTTCTTTATTATCTTCTAGTAAATCACACCCAAAATGAATGACTGACGGACATATATACACAACTTAATGAATAATTGAAATCAAAAGGTTTGCGTTATAACAAAGTTTGCGTTACAACGCAAACATAGGAAGAAAAATTAAAAAAAAATGTGTGGCGCTAATACGCTTCCGTAGATAACAGCATTAGAAACGACTAAAACACGAAAAAAAACACAAGAGGACGTATTTTATTACAACAAAGTAGTTTATATAAATACGTCCTTGTAAAATAGATTAGATTATTGATGTATGACGGATACTTGATACTATATTACACAACATAAAAACATGTAGATAAACCTGTTCCGAACTACTAGGTAGGTCAATATTAGATAACTATATGTTCGGCTGGACATTTAAATGTTTGTTGTTCACTGTCATTTTATGAGATTGTTAATAAATAAATAACGTCATCACAAAGAATTCTAAAATTAGTTCGGAAAACCTACTGATAACAATATTCTGTCAGTTTGTATGGTAAGTTTTGTCGTTCTTTATAATTATATATCAAATATTCATATACACACAAAAATAAAACTTAGATTATACATGACAAACTGGATATTATCATTTCTGATGCATTTATTTGTGTGTTCTAAGTTGATAGAACGTACAATGCATTCTTTCTTAAAAAAGTTATAAATAAATTTCATGTTAATTCCATGTAATCATATTTCAAACCGAAACCGAAAGTAAAAACATACAATGTAGGACTATTTTCAATTTAATATGTATAAATCGGTCTTCGCCATTCGCTCAGGCCATTCGTGTAAATGTGACAGGACGAAAGTGGCGTATTTGCATGTCCCAAATCAGGAGCCTGTAATTCAGGGGTTGTTGTTTGTTTATGTGTTTCATATATAATTTAGTTGTTCATTCATTTTTTTTAAATGATTAATTCCGTTTCTCGTTTGAATACACCACTTTCGAGTTCATCCGTCACCGGAAAAAAAACTCGTCAATTAAGTGCGCCTTTGTAAAATCACAAAAAATACTAAACTCAGAGGAAAATCAAAACGGAGAATCACATGGTAAAATCAAAATTTAATGACAAAACACATCAAAAACGAATGGACAACAACTGACTTGGTACAGGCATTTCCAAATGTAGAAAATGGTGGATTAAACCTGGTTTTATAGCGCTAATACCTCTCACTTTGTACGACAGTTTCATAAAATTCTGTTATATTTACATTGAACTCAACAGATAAAATAAATAAAATAGTCAAAATATGGGTACAGCAGTCGTCATCGTGTTACAATTTTTAAAGAAACAGTTTCGCGTGTCTGAAAATTTATACGTCACATTTTTTTGTCGTTCAATGTTTATGCACATTCAACTTTAAAATTTCACATTGGTAATGTTAGCATACAGGGTTAGAAATAGTCCAAAAGTTCCATAGAATTTATAAGAATTCACATATAGTTCATTCCACTACGTTATTAGATAATTTTGACGTTTGTGGTTCCACGTACTTTCTAATTTATAATGGTAATATAACATAATGACATATAATAGAACAATAACATACTGACCGAATCTTTTAAAGTACAGAGTCACGTTATAAGAACCAACGAAACACAAAAAGTCGCAAATACAAAACACACAAGCAAAAATGTAAGATAATACAAACACTTTGACGGGATGTAAAAGTACCGAGCCACGTTAAATAAATATCACAGAAAACAATCAAACAGTAAAAGTAATATTTATAATAGAACAAAGACCAATAAAAACAACAATATAACACGTTATAATAAAATTGAGAAAGGAAATGGTGAATATGTCAAAGCGACAACCACCCGACCATAGAGCAAACAATAGCCGAAGGCAACCAATGGGTCTTCAATGTAGCTAGAATTCCCGCACCCGTAGGTGTCCTTCAGCTGGCCCCTAAAATATGCATAATAGTACAGTGATAATGGACGTCATACTAAACTCCGAATTATACACAAGAAACTTAAATTTAAAATCATACAAGACTTACAAATGCCAGAGGCTCATGACTTGGGACAGGCGCAAAAAAGACCATCCTGTATTGTTTGTGAAGTTAATACGGAAAATTTATCAACAATGTCTAGGTACCTTCAGATGAACTTTTTTAGAAAAAAGACTAGACATTCTTTTACATACGTACCTCTGATTCATCAACTTTCTGCTCAGACACTGATGACGTTTTACAAAGTCTGAGACCTTAGTTGGCTTGATGTTTTTTTTTTTATTTAGGTGAAGGTCATTTCATCGTTTAATATTTGTTTTACCTAGGTGGCAAACATTGAAAGAAAATGGATAAACAACAGAAGCAGCGTACTTTTGAAAACGAAAAAAAGTGGAAACATTTTCTATCTAGTATCAAGAGAGTGCATAATTTTCAAACAAACAATGTATGTTTAAATTCTAAAATTAATACAAAATGTCTGGCAAATGAATTTGCGAACAAGTTGTTAAAGAAGAAAGGCGGATTTATTGAGATTAGTGGAAGTAAAAATACAATGGAAGCGTATGAACATTTTAATGTTAAAGAATCCAAAACCCAACCACACAATATGGATTTTAACGACAGAGATCAGGTGGGCATGTCACGGGCAGACACATGGCCAAAAGAAAGATCTAAATATATAGAACCATATAATATTTCTGATACTGATTCTGCCTGCCGCAAGCTTAGTTTCGAAACAACGAACACAATAGTGTGTGAGTCGTCCGACGAAGAAATGAGTCCGAGTATTTTAAAACCAATTCCTTCGGAAAAGTTCGGTTACCATTGGAAATCACAGCCTCGGTTTGATATTCTAAATGAAATAGATTTGAGTCCAAGTAAAAAAATCAAATTTGAAAAGGAACTATTCGCAGATAAAACTATGGAGAGCCGAACAGAACAAGCAACAGGAAGTTCAAAAGAGGTTCATGAAAAATACGAGCAAGAGAAGGAAGCAACTAAATTAGACAATAACGAACCTGGCACAATATCGATGTCTCAAGACAATGTGTCGAGCCATGTGGGAAATGTCAAAATTAATCGGAAAATAGATATCGTTACAAATCCAACATCAATGAAATCAGATATTGATAATTCATACAGGGATACAGTCCGGAGAATCGAAAAGTCAACAGACTTTTCGGAAGCTTTGGGAGATGGGGGGATGGATGGCTCAGCAGAACCAGGAGCAGATACAGTGATAGCGGTGCAGGTAGAAAACAGAAAAGGGACGACAAAAAATAAGGTCGACAATAGGCCTGTCACACTACAAGTGTCAGCAGACGATATTTGCCATATTAAGGCAAATTTTGAAATTAATCGTTTACGAGATCGAAATGAAAATATTCCAAAGTCAAAAAAATCTGACATTGATAAACCATGCAGTAAATGGACTATACCAAATATTGCAGAATACTTTGATTTTGATAAATCAGTTCGAAAAATTGAAATGCCGACATATTTTGCCATTGGTGCTGAAAAGGTGTCAGAAAATATTCAATTAGAATTATTTCAAAAACTTCAAGTTTTTAAGTCTGTGCAAAAACACAAAAGCAAGCAAAATAATGATAAGGAAAGTATTTCACATTTAAAGTCTCTCACGGTAACAGAATGCGGAAGTAGGCTGGTATTAGACGCGTTACTTATTCCACTGTGTGCATCGTTAGGCTTAAACATCGAGGTAGATAAAAATATAAATTGCAATTTTCTCCCGAACTGCAGATTTGATTATTGCATAGCTAAAGATGATAAACTAATTGGATGTGTGGAAACAAAAAGTATCAAAAGTTTGAACGACAGCGCCGTTGCGCAGGCTTTGCTGCAATTGGTAATCTTGCAGACGAATTTATTACGAGTTGATGACCCCTTGACCGCCAAATGTCCATTATTTGCTGTTGTTACTGATGGACATAGATTTGTTTATATTCAACTGCAGGAGTCTGTATTCAAATTTGAACACGAAGGAGAAAAGGTTAAAGTTCGCGAAATCGCACATGAAGACGATGTTAAGTGCATTTTAGAACAAATCGGTTACCTAATGAATGAAGCAACCGCTGCACTATTAAAAGGCAATAACTTGGGTTCTTGTACAGTGATAGAGACAAACTCAACGAGTTCAAATAATTTAGTGCCAAATGTAATTAATTTAGATGATCAGAAAAGTGAGAACCCGCATATAATTGTCATTGACTGAGCCATGCGGATAAATAAATTGAACATTAAATCATGTAATCGAAGTATAAACTCGTGTTTGAGCTTTTCATTTTGTCATTTGATCAATCTACTGACAGTACTGTAAATTCAGAAATTATTGCGTGCATTCATTATTGCGAATTAGTCATTTTAGACTTAAACGCGATTTTGATTTTAACGATTTGGGGGCAAATCCTGCTTAATTCATATTTAAACTAATCTAAAATACCAGTTTTAATTATTGCGTTTACAACTCGTCTCAATTTTTGCAACAATAAATACCTCGCATTAATTGCTGAATTTACAACTAAAATATAGATCTCTGATTTCGTTATATTACATATGAGTAGTATAATGAAATCAAAAATCTATATTTTAATAAGATTGTCATTTGATTAGAGACTTTCCGTTTTGAATTTTCCTCGGTGCTCAGTATTTTTGTTATTTTTCTTTTCACTGATACTAGTTTTTCAATTATCGAAAGTGAAACAATCTTGTCTCGTGTTCCTATAATGTCGGACTTTTCGATTTGCCTCCTATTTTTAGTATCAAGTTTAAGCCACTACATATTGAATCGAGTTTTCGTAGGCATTTTAAAATTCCAAGAGAAAAAAGGACTTCAATCGAAACTCAAATCATTTAATATTTACAAGAATAAAACTTTGAGTAGACTGATAAATGGGAAAAAATAGAAATATAAGGGTTCCGGGTTTATTCAGCATACTGTAGACCTGACGACAGGAGATATATTTTGTGTTGTTGTAAACTTTTTAAAAATATGTTACCCCATGATGTTTGTTATTTGTTTTTATTTATCATATGTTATGTCTATTCTGTAATTAATCTCGATATAATGTATATGTCAATACAATATTTTATAAATAAATGGAAGCGTATTACAATTCAAACGAACTTACCACAATTACATAGTTTGTTATTATCTCCCATTTCAACGTAATAAGTACTTTACAAACGATAGCTCGATAGTTGATTTAAAATGCAGAATATATTTTGAATAATACAATTATTGATACGCATAGGACATATATAATAAGTAGTGTGTTGTATTGTATTTGTGCACCAAAGACAATTGATATTATGTAGTGTACGCAAAGCTATCATAATAGTTCATCATATAAGACAAGGTTACGAAGTACAGTTTTTGAAATTTAAGAATTCATGATTTAAAGCGTTTTTGTAAGATCAAAGATCAAACGGGGTGTACTTGTAACTTTAACACATACAAGAGATTTAAATGCACCATTCAAAATCATAATATGAATAATTATTTTATTGTTTAAAAATAAAAGAGAGGCGAAAGATACCAAAAACAGATATTCGAACGCATGAGTTGAAAACTGCATTAGACCGTTGGTTTTCCCGTTTGAATGGTTTTACACTAGTAATTTTGGGGCTCTTTATAGCTTGTTGTTCGGTGTGAGCCAAGGCTCCGTGTTGAAGGCCGTACTTTAACCTATAATGGTTTACTTTTTAAATTGTTACTTAGATGGAGAGTTGTCTCATTGGCACTCACACCACATCTTCCTATATCTAACAACGCAATGGCAAAATAAAAATAAAACGACCAAAGCACATACAACAGTACACATAAAAAAAACAACAAAAAACAACGAAAACTAAACTGAGCAACACGATTGAACCAATTCAAAAACTGTAGTTGATATAAGTCCTCCAGAGGGTTAAGCAGATCATACCTAACATGATGTGTCTCCAGTCGATATGGTCGAGTTGCTAATGTAATTGAAAACCTGGTTTATAATAAAATTCAGAGTGGAAACCAATAACGTGTCAAAGGGTCAACAATCCGACCAATAGAACAAATAACACAAGGAGACCAATGGACCAACAGAAGGCAGGTGAACGAAAGGTCCGCTGGTGTAGGCCCTGAGGTATCTTGCAAAAAATGCCCCAAATATATGCGGTGTAATAATATGATCTAAAACTAGAATAAACCACAGGTACTTGAGGACAGGACCCTATAGGAGCCTTGTGATGCCCCCCTCCCCCTTTTTTTTTTTTTTTTTAATCGAGCAAAAATATCATTATTTTCGCTTATATTCAGCTCTCTGTATGCTATTTATCACTTCAAATGCAAGGAATACTATCAAATACCAGTTTCTAAAATTTGGGGTTTCTGATCCGCCTATACATATATCAGAAACCCCAAATTTTAGAAACTGGTATTTGATAGTATTCCTTGCATTTGAAGTGATAAATAGCATACAGAGAGCTGAATATAAGCGAAAATAATGATATTTTTGCTCGATTAAAAAAAAAAAAAAAAAGGGGGAGGGGGGCATCACAAGGCTCCTATAGGGTCCTGTCCTCAAGTACCTGTGGAATAAACTAAAAACTCATTATTCTATTTTTTATTTACACTGTGACATGTGTGACAAATCCTTGAAAAAATTAAAGATACAAAATGAGTCCTAACGTATATAATTATGATGTAATACACTTATTTGTTCAATCTTAAATTTGGAATTCGCAAACATGATTTACATTGCATATTTTTTTCTTGGATGACCTCAGGTACCCTTGAAATGAATAGAAGATACTAATCTAGGGTATATAATTATACTGTGATTGCAAACCCTAGATGATTAACTTTTAAATGTATTTCAATATATAATTTCAGTCCAAAAAGTCAAGGTAAACCAGCAAAATACACAAAGTTGATTACTGTTTTCATCGTTGTTGGGTTTTCTTTATATGTATTCGAAATGCAGCTGAAAATAGTCTTTAAATGAATCTAGTATTGATGATATTTAAACTAAAAATGTAAGCTTGTCGGAGATGCTCACTTGAATATGCACGGGTCATATGATGAATATTTTAATATTGTTAGCGAGTTTTCTATAAGCCTGTCATGGACCCGAAAAGTAAGTTTGCCGGAGCAGAACATTCATAAATATATCAGTGGAGTGACAAATCAAGAAAAATGTGCCTATAGTTTACGACTCTGGCCTTTGTTAGTCTTGTAATGTTTTCAATTTTAGTTTCTTGTGTACAATTTGGAGTTAAGTATGGCGTTCATTATCACTGAACTAGTATATATATTTGTTTGGAAGCCAGCTGAAGGACGCCTCCGGGTGCGGGAATTTCTCGCTGCATTCAGGACCTGTTCATTACCGTCTGCTGTTGTCTGTTCTATGGTCGGATTGTTGTTTCTTTGACGCATTCCCCATTTCCATTTCCATTCTCAATTTTATTTCATGGACCGGCAAAATAGCAGGCTAAAAACGTTGGGTTTTTTTGCAAGCTAATACCTTTATCTAAATATTTTGCCCGATCGCAGCCTTTTTCTTAAAATGAAAAAAATGACATTTGGATTTTCTTTAAAATTTCAGTATTAGAAACCATTTGATTTTTACTTTTTTTTGTTTTTGTGGCATATATAAACATGATAAAGGCAACAGTAGTATACCGCTGCTCAAAACTCATAAATCCATGGACAAAAAACAAAATCGGGGTAACACACTAAAACCGAGGGAAACACATTGAATATATTTAGTAAGAGGAGAACAACGACACAACACACTAAATGTAACACACATAGAAACGGACCAAGCATCAGACAAAATCCCACGAAAATAACAAATATAACATCAGAACCATATACATGAATTTTGGATAGACAAGTACCGTGACAAGTCTTATCGCAATGTGAATTTACACTCAAAAATAAGAGAGAAAAAACGACGCAACGTTAAAATGTAACACACACAGAAACGAAAAATAATATAACAATGGCCATATCCTGACTTGGTACAGGACTGTTTTAAAGAAAATGGTGGGTTAAACCTGGTTTTGTGCCATGCCAAACCGCGCACTTTAATGGCAATGTTAAATATAACATTGAAATGACAACATAATATTACAGGAATACAATACAAATAAATAGGAGAACGTATTAGACAAAGAACCACATGAGTAATAAATAAAAAAAAGCATCAGGTTTAAAATTCAATACGCCAAAAGACGCACCTCGTCCACACAAGACTCACTAGTGACGCCCAGATATAAAAGATCGAAAGTGAAAAAAAGTACAAAGTTGTACAGCACTGAAGATCAAAAGTTGAAAAGTTTGTGTCAAAACCGGCTATGTTTTTAAGCTTGGGATAAGAACATCCTTATATAGATTTTGCATATTATAAAGAGTTTAAAAGTTTCATGTGTTTCATGTGTTTATTTTTTATTTTTTGTGTTTAATTTTGCGTTAGGTAGTTATTTACTGTTTTTTTTTTTACTTTAGAGGAAAGAGTAGTATTACATTTCCCAGCATTAGGTTGACCTTTTGTGTACACAAGGCAGGTGAAGGAAGTCACCTTAGGAGCGCTGTGATTGGATTTAAGGGTTCAATATATATATTTTTAATTAGCTATAAATACAGTGGAGATCACTTCTAACCTCTCATTAAATCTGTCAGAATCTGTCAGGAGAACTGTTCTAGGACAGTACGTAGAACTGTCAGCCTGACACCTTTTAGTCAGTTCTAGGTTAGAACTGTTCTAGCTAGAACTGATTTGGTCAGTTCTACCTAGAACTGATTTGGACAGTTCTACCTAGAACTGATCCTGACAGTTCTACCCTAGAACTGATTTGGACAGTTCTACCTAGAACTGATCCTGACAGTTCTACTGTATCTCTGTATATAATTTAATTAATTGTTTCCCTATGTTTTAAGGTGTAAATAGTTGCTCAAACTATACCCTTTGGGTAGTGCTCCACATTTAATGGAGGAATATACAAGAAACTGAACTGAACTCTAGAACAGTTTTAGTCAGTTCTACTTCTAGAACAGTTCTGATTACAAATTCTACGGCTAGAATTGATTTATAAATTCTACGGCTAGAATTGATTTATAAATTCTACGGCTAGAATTGATTTATAAATTCTACGGCTAGATTTGATTTATAAGTTTTAAGAACTCTTTGTCTAAATATAAAGGCTTCGGCAAAATAGGCTATTATAGCGATTAATATTATAAAGAGTTTTGCTATTTTGCCGGTTTTATTTCAAATTTTTCGTCGGCAAGAGAACATGTTTAACCCCGTCATATTCTGCATGTATGTGACTGTTCCAAGCCTGGAGCCTGTTATTCAGTGATTTTCTTTTGTTGATGTGTAACACAAGTTATTTGTTTTTCTTTCATTTTTGAACATAGATTAAGCCGTTAATATTGGGAAAAGGGGGGGGGCATTTTTATTTCAATTGTTTTACATTTGTCATTTGGGGAGTCAGGATGGCTCATTTTACATAAAAAAATTATCTGACCTTAATCTTTGTGTAATATGTTATTCTGGCCCAAACCACCAGGGACGGATCCAGCAGTTTTAAAGGGGAGGGGGGGGGGGGGGTCCAACTAAATGTCCTCATTCAAATGCATTGATCGTCAAAAAAGGGGGTCCCCCCACCGCTCTGGATCTGCCATTGAGCCACTATTAACTTAAACTGATCATATTTGATTTCATCATATAAATCTATATACATTTAGCTGCAAACTGCAGGAATCCAGTTAGGCAAGGATACCAATTATATTGGAAAACATTAATGATTTCAAAATTTTATTTGCACTCAATTTATAGTACTAGCATGTCCTCTTTTTATTTTAAATATTGAATTGTAAACAAATGTGATATCTTTTTACAAGTAGTTTTCATACCTCGGACGGACTTGTTATACAAAAATCTTTTGACCGCATCAATCTAAACTGACCTTATTTGCTCTTTCTTCCTGCAAATCTATATAGCTGCACAGTAATTCAGTTATAAAATTAGGTCAAGAGGGACTGTAATATACAAGTTACAGCAATATTGGAAAACAATGACCTCAAAATTTTGTTCACATGAATTTAAAGTGCTAGCATGACCTCTTTTTATTCAAAGTATTGAAACGTAAACAAATATCAGTAGTTTTCATACTTCAGACTGAGTCGTGTAATAAAATATTTTGACCGCACCAATCTAAACTGACCTTATTTGCTCTTTCTTTCTACAAATCTGCTTAGTATATAGCTGCACAGTAATTCAGTTATAATTTTAGGTCAAGATGGACTATGATATACAAGTTACAGCAATATTGGAAAACAATGACTTCAAAATTTTGTTCGCATGAATTGATAGAGCCAGCATATCCTCTTTTTATTCAAAGTATTGAATCGTAAACAAATATCAGTAGTTTTCATACTTCAGACTGAGTCGTGTAATAAAATCGTTTGACCGCATCAACCAAAAATGACCATCTTTTTTTTTTTTATGCAAGTCTATATAGTTGGACAGTACATCAGTTATAATATTAGGTCGAGAGGGACTGTAGTTTATAAATAACTGCAATATTGGAAATCAACAACCACAAAAAAAAATTGCATTGATTGAGAGTGCCATCATTTCCTACTTTTATTCAAAATATTGCATCAGAAACAAACATCAGCTAGTTTTCATACCTCAGACTGACTCATGGAACAAAAATATGTGTCTGGGCAACAACAACCCAACCATAGAGCAGACAAAAACCGATCACGATGGATTGTATAATTCAAATGACAGCCTGTCCTCTTTTTATTCAAAATATTGAATTGTTATCAAATTTCAGAAGTTTCGATATATCAGACTGAGTCGTTTTAATAACAAAATTATTTGACCGCATCAACCAAAACTGAACATATGGGACCTTTTATAGTTTGTTGTTCAGTGTGAGCCAAGGCTCAGTGTTGAAGGGCGTACATTGACCTATAATGGTTTACTTATTTTTAAATTGTTATTTGGATGGAGAGTTGTCTCATTGGCACTCACACCACATCTTCATGATCTTCCTATATCTATATATTCTTTATCATGTAAATATATATCATGTATATGGCTTCATTGTAAACCAATAATATTTCTTAGTCAGGACAGATATTGTATGATAAAGAGGACACCAAATTTTATCCACATCATTTTAGAGCGCCATTATTTCCTCTCTGTATCGATATTACTATTTAAGGAATGACTGTAATATTTTTTCTGTCTATGAAGAAATAACATAAAAAATTTGGTGCACACTGATAAATGCGCGTAGCGGGTTTTTTAACAGTGTGCACCACATTTTTTACATTATTTCGAATAGACAGAAAAATATTACAGTCATTTCTTATAATTTAATTCTAAATTTCATTTTAACAAAACGTTTAACCCTTGGCAATCTATAAAAAAACGTTGATGATGTTACTTTCACATGACTAACTTATGTCTATGGGTGTTGATAACAAAATAACGTCAGAAGACCCGTTACATCCAAACTTAAATTATTAAATATTGAACCGTCACATAAGTGACTTTTTAAGTCAGTAGTTCATGATGGTTTTTTTAAACAAAACTATTTCATAGCATAATCCAACACTCACAAGACTGATTCATATACTTTATTTTAAAATGAAAAGTACATGTATGTATCATGTATGAGAAGTTCTCTTCTTGGAATAGTATTCTGACTATACTGTTAATATATAATTTGAAGAAGGCCAATGATTGATTTTGTTTGTAGCCTAACGTCCAGTGGCAAATATTTCATTTATGTTCAGATCGAGTATATTTTCAGACTTTCAGGACTCCCATATATTATTCATAATCGTTATGTATAAGTTTGGCAACGAGCTTATGCAAATGTACATAGTTTTTTTTACGTTTAACAACACTGATTTCATTAATCCCATAATCCATCCACTGTACAATTTTCGTTTGAACATTTGTCAAAACAGAATCCTAAATCATGAATGTAAATCCAAGGCAAACAAGGTAAATTAAGATTAAATTTCCATGAATTAAATGCAGAGTTATATTTATGAAGAGACTGATAAAGACGGGGAACGAAGAAACGTAAACAATGATGTTTCATTTGCAATCTTATAAAAATATTTCTCCGATGAGTTGGATAACCTCCTATCCACTTCGATATTTGTACATGTAAATTTTGATCGGTAAAAATATAGAAAAAATCCTGTATTATATATAGTAAAGTAATTGGAGCTGATTTTTTCTTCTAAATTCTAAAGTGCCCTTTCTGCAGTGACGTCATTTAGAACTGTTCTTCAGTCCTGACTGATTTGGTCAGTTCTGCTGACAGTTCTACAGTTAGAACTGATTTGGTCAGTTCTACCTAGAACAGTTTTAGACAGTTCTACCCTAGAACTGATCCTGACAGTTCTACCTAGAACTGATTTAGTCAGTTCTACCTAGAACTGATCCTGACAGTTCTACCTAGAACAGTTCTAGGGTAGAACTGTTCTAGCTAGAACTGTTCTAGCTAGAACTGTTCTAGGACAGGTTAGAACAGTTCTATGACAGATTATTCTGACAGTTCTAATGAGAGGTTAGAACTGATCTCCACTGTAACTGTAGTGTGTATATTTACAATATAAATTTTGAAACCCATTGAAATATTTTTTAGAGAATTATTCTCTGGAAGTTGGTCAAGATACTATTTTGCTTCAGTTTTTAAAACAGAATAATAAAGTACTAATACCACACATTACTGTTTTGTCCAGTTTTTTATATACATTGTAAAAAGTAGTACATTTAGAAAATGTAAGTATTGTCTCCTATGGCAGAATGAATAATACCGTTTTACCTGTTCTGAAGATAGTAAGGGAAATCAAAATCAATCAGACTTCAATCACAAATGTATATCACACTATTTAGAAGTTTCTGATATAAACATTTTATTTTTTATCACCATGAATAGAATTATTTCACTTAACTCATTGCTGTGTTCGGAAAAGTGCTGAGTCATCATAATAAATCAAATTGAAGACTCGAAGTTCTAATATAAAACTTAATTCTAGGATTCCCATATGAATTTCTAGTATCTTGTATAAAATGCACCTCACTTTAGTTCTTTTGTATTTGTCTTCAAATTTTAAAATGAAATATTTGGCCTTTATGCTGTGTAATTCCCTAAATATCGTATATATCCCTTGGTTATTTCTCAAAACATAATCTATAAATATGGGAATTGCCTGGTTGAGTTTGTACTGTTAATGGAGTGAGGCAAGATTGGGTCATAATAGAAGCATTTTAAGTGTACTAATTGTCCATCTAGGGGAAAAAGGTCATATCGAGGCTAAACTTAAATCGATTGTATATTCTCCTGTGTATAGAATTGTTCAGATTCTTGGCAATTCATGCAGCGAATATGTCAAATAGTGCTTCGGATGTAAATTTTGGATAAATTGAATGGAACTGTCATTTGTATCTGTATAAATGGCACTGTGTATTATTCTTTTTAAATAAGAGCTACATGTAGTTTATTAAGCCGTATCTGAAAGAAGTACAAAGAGAGGTAAACTAGCACTTAGGGTTAGGGACATGAAATGATCCATGTAATGGGGACATACAAGAATTTATAATAGGTGAGGATTTCACAATAACCCACTGCAGTATTGCATTAATGGTGTCATTAGAACTCTTTATATCTTTATGTCACAGTTTAGTTAAAAATCAAGTTGGACCGAATAGGACTTATTCCCGAAATATGTCGATTTTTAGTAGGGGGGAATATGGGGTTCGTTAACATGTTAATAACACGTCGATTTGGCTAAAAAAAAATGCATAAATGTTGATAACAGTTAACACAATGAGTTGCAAACAGTCAACAGATTAAATTTATCTCAGATAAATAACAGTTAACAACACCTTGAAAATGGCAAAAACAGGTAAACTTCAAAAGCTATTGTCCCCTCCCCCCTCTTACAATGTCTAAATAATCTAGTGATGCTTACTCCTTCGCGAGCAAAACAACTAGAATCGTTGCAGTATATGTCAGGTTTCAACAAATGAAAAACTGTCCTTTCTTACTGGAAAAGGAAAACAAACCTGACTTTTTGTGTTTCTTTGGTACATGTGACTTGCCTTGTTCTTTTAAAAGCATCCCACAATTATGTAATTGTTCTCTTATAATGCCATTTTTTTACTGTTCTATTATAATGCCATTTTTTTACTATTCTATTATAATTTTTAAAAGTACTTTGTTCAACAAACTATTGTATATCTCTTCCTGCGTTACGTTTACATTCTGACGTAAACTTACATTCTGACGTAAACACGCGACTCTACACTAGAGTTGATGTAAACCTTGCCATTCAGTCACAGAACTATTTCAATCCTTTATTGATTGATTTAAAATACATATATAAGTAAGCAATGAATGTGGTTGTTAATTATGATGGATACTTTTGTTGTGCTACTTTGTTAAATATTTGTTTGTTTTATTTCTTATTGAGATTGTGACAGGGTAATGACTGTTGCACCCTTATTTTGACAATTCTACCTTTTATGTCTGTTTTGTTCACGCATAGTTGTCAATATGATGCTATTGATGCGACTGTCATACAAGTGAGAGGATTATTTCCATAATACCAGGATCAATCGACCATTTTCTACATTTGAAAAGGCCTGTATTAAGCCAGGAATATAACAGTTGTTGTCAATTCCTTTGATGTGTTTTATCATTTGATTTTGCCATTTGATGAGGGACTTTCCGTTTTTTTTATTTTTCTTAGTTTAGTATTTTTTGTGATTTTACTCATTATCAATGCTGTAAATACAAGAAAGATGATGATCACCGCAGACTCTATGATGATCACCGCAGACTCTATGATGATCACCGCAGACTCTATGATGATCACCGCAGACTCTATATGAGTATAGTTCAATTGACAATGTTTATATAGAAAAGTTTAAGTATCATAAATCCTGTTACAAATCTTAAACTAGCAGAGTAAATTTAGAAAAGTTTCCATAATTTGATATTCTAGGTGCATATACGAACACTTTCCATAAAGATGATCAGCCACATTTGGCATAATTTCGTTATTTTGCAATGTAATATAATTAACGATGACTCCGCAGCTGTATAACTAATAATAAGGGTATTTTTACCAAAAACTGTTATAATAAAGTATGCAGATTCATCATTTAATGATGTTATACAGGACAGTATGAAATACATTTTATTATTGGTTCAAAAAAAGAGGGACGAAAGATACCAAAGGGACAGTCAAACTCATAAATCTAAAACAAACTGACAACGCCATGGCTAAAAATGAAAAAGACAAACAGAAAAACAATAGTACACATGACACAACATAGAAAACTAAAGAATAAACAACACGAACCCCACCAAAAACTAGGGGTGATCTCAGGTGCTCCGGAAGGGTAAGCAGATCCTGCTCTTCATGCGGCACCCGTCAACTTGGCTAATAATCATACCATGTCCTTTCAGATATTGGACTGACATCTAATTCGATGATCATACCTTAATCAATTTTAGTTTTGCGTACTAAAAAATTGTAGTTTTATTTTTACAAATTATGATTTTAAATAGATTTTTTTTTGAAGTATAACATTTACAGCGTCTGTTTGCAGTAAACAAAAAAAGGGTTAAATGGAACAACCAACAACAGTTTTGCGATCTCCAAAGAAATTAGAACGTTTGAAATAGGTATTCTATCTATTATTAACAACCCCTCGACAACCATTTACAGAAGTGATTGCTTAAATGTGCCCTTATAATCAGTAATACATACTATATTTGTTTAAAAATAGGGGCATCTACAAAGGAATACAATTTAAAACCAACACAAAAGGACAAATAAACCTGTTGCCAAATAAGTAAATTACTTGTTAAACTCGGGTTTTGAAAAATAATGCAAAAACATGAAGGCAGTCTTAAACAAGTTTTGCCTTCTTTGGTTTAATTTACGATATTTTTAGAATTAGAGAAATTAGGATATCAACTGAATATTGTATAATATAGCTGTGTATTAATTAATGTATAGCAAAGTACATAATTATAAATACAAAATTGTTATTTACTTACGGTTCCTGTGCAAGATAATAGAAAAGTGAAATTGACTCCAATCTGATATAGACGAATGACTTATAATTCTTTAAGTAAAATAGTTAAAGATTATTCTGCTTATATATACATATGTACAGATGTTTTTTAGTTAGCATATGTTACAGCAAGATAATTATTTGCGTATACGGAAGAAGGAAAAAGCTACAATGTACATTGAATTTTTTCATTGGCTTTTCAGAAACCTTTTTTTTCTTTTCTTTCTCCATTAAGATCATAAAGTATATTTCATTTAAACAATATGAAAAAAATAAAAAAAAAATATGCATGCAACACATTGTAAATCAGCATGTTGTTTATTGATATTTAACTTACTGGAAAAAGAGAGAGCATTACGTACATTTGATCAAAACAGTACGAAAATATTGATATATATGTACCACATTGCAAATCATTAGACAATATGTTATACTTTTAATTATCAAACGAAATATACATAAGAAAATAATGTTGATAGCCGAACAGTTACACAATAGGAAGTTCTAAATAGACCATTTCAATAACCAACTTTCAACTCCGGGTTATATAAATTTTTTGACCTGTTTAAAACATGTTCTCTGGTAGGACATCCTGGTCAATGAGCCAAAAGTAAAGTTACAAAAATACTGAACTCCGAGGAAAATCCAAAGCGGAAAGTCCCTAATCAAATGACAAAATCAAATGTTAAAGCACACCAAACGAATGGTCAACAACTGTCATTTTCCTGACTTCGTACAGGCATTTATCTTAATTTTATAGCGCTAAACCTCTCATTTGTATGAACATGCAACAAACAAAAAAAATATGAACAATACATATCTGCAATGTGGAGGTGACGTTGACTGTTTTTTGATGATTGAGGCATGTATAGAAAGCATTAGAAAGTTAACTTTTCCTTCAAAAGTGAAACGAATGAAATCTTGAATTTTTTTAGTTACATTATTGAACATAGCTCTTGCATGACCGGAAACCAGGATGTCCTACCAGAGGAGAAAGTAACCTGCCAACTAAATATAAATTCCGGAACCAATAACAGTATTATACAAATGGTATATTAGATCGTTTTTCATGCGTCATAGAGAAATAGGTTTATCTTTTTGTGAGATATCAGATAAGAAAATAACTTATTTCTATGGAAAATCTCCCTTTAAAATTTTTCGAATTCGCTTAAATAACCTTAGCAAGTATGTCACGCCGTGCCATACGTATTCCTATTTATAGGCTTTTTCACAACGAACAGTACACGAATGTACAAATAAAGGTGCTTAAAAAAGTTTTAAAAAAAACACAGAGAATGAATCGTTATACGCGATCTCATTTAGCGTAAGAGGCAACCGCCTATGTGTAGTTTAATTAAGTTTGATTTACACAGAATGGCTTAAGGGCATACGATCAATTTTGATCCCGTATTTAAAGGTTGATGAAAATTTCCATATTGCCTATTTTTTGCCTGATTAAATCAAAAATGTAATAAAAAACATACCTTCATGTGCTACTCTTTGAGGTAAATGAGGTCAAAATTTTGTATATTTGCTCAAAATTCGGATTTTTGGCCGTATTTTCCCGTTTCGAAGAAACACATATTTTTTTTTGAAAGATAAACACATACTGTTTTTGTTAAATAAATTGTAATTTTTGTATTTTATAGATATTATGATGAGTTTATTTATATAGAAAAATATCGCAAATATGTAAAACTTAGATTATTTCTTAATTAATTATATTAGTTAGATTTTAGGATGGCGAAATTAAATCGCCGCGACATGGACTAGAAAAGGATCAATGCGAAATAAGGTTTTACCGAAAATAAGTTCCTATACAGTATTTCGGAGTTAAGTATGACGTTCATTGTACTGAACTAATACACGATTTTGGTTAGGAGCCAGCTAAGAACGCCAAAGGGTGTGGGATTTTCTTGCTGTATTGAAGACTCATTGGTGACCTTCATCTGTTTACCGCACTTTGGTCGGATTGTTTTCACTTTGACACATTCAAGTTTATCCAGCATTCAGTTTAAACAAAACTGATAGAAACCAAAGATTAAGCAAGACAAATATCACCACAAAATGTTGGTGCTCCGGAAGGGTGAGCAGACATTGGTCAAGATGTGGCACCCCTTCTGTTGTGTTTGACTGTACAAACAAAGTGAATCGTCTAATGCAATATGTCACGTTCGGGGAAAATGAGACAATTTTGTAGCAACGACAATTGGAAAATATGTGTCGTCATTTGTGAAGCAAATATTCCATAACTGTTAACAAACTCATGATAATGTCGTAAAAAATGTCTAAAGCGATGATTTCAACATCATTATTCAAAAATCAAGGTTTAATAGCTTTTTGTCACTTTCACACATTCCCCATTTTAATTCTCACTTTTACCTTATTGGCAATATCTATGTGTAAGTCAGGATCTGAGGTAGACTTAACGGTATCTGTTGTATCCTTGATCTCAAGCTCAAGGTGATCATTGAAAAAAAGTAGATGTAGATGTCAGGCATGATTGTATGAATATGTATGGTGCAAATGATTACTATATATTTGTTAGTTTAATGCCTTGTTTCTTTATATGTCCCATGTCCCACTTAAAGAACCAGAGAACATCGTTGAATAATTTGACCCTTACTTGAAATTGAATGCGGAACCTGTCATGAATGCCATATGGCTTCTTTATTTTGGCATTGATAGATCATATTGATTTCATATTCAATTGTGTATAAAAAGAAAATATGTTATCCTATTTATCCAGGTAGTGTTAAGTTATGTTAAAAGCTATGGTGCGATAATTGTGAATTTAGCATAACATCTATATGTAGATTATATTTACCAAATTTGGCTTACGACTTTAATGGGGTATTTTATTCTTATGACCAATTAATAAAGTATTGCTGCGTCGTCGACTATTACATAACAATGAGAAAAGACATTGGGAAAATGTCAGCGATACAAAAATCCGTGCAAACAGCATATAACAGCTAACGGACACCAATGTGTCCTCTATGCAGCAAAAACAATCCGACACCCGCATGTGGAACGAGTAATGTAAAATCAAGATACATGTTTAATGTATCTTAATTTTACAGTATTAGTTACGATCAATTATAATAATGTTTTTTTAAACAAATTAGGGTATGAAAGTGTGGATTAATTTCTCTACATTTTAAAATAACCATCTATATCTGACATTATTCAGAATATGTCATAATTAAATAAAACAAAACTTCAGAAGAATACAAGGAGTTTTAATAAATTCAACAATATAAATGGATATAGAAAGATGTGAAAACAGAAGGCAACATAACATGCATTAGTAGCTGATGGTTTCATAGACATTTGTATAGCATTAAAAATGTTTATTAAATTCAATTGTATATTTATAACCACTGATTAAGTATTGCACATAAAGTAAAGTCCTTATCTAAAATCAATCAATATTTGACTACACCTTACATCCTGTTTGTTTGTATAAATGGTATACATGTATAAGTTTTAAAGTACGCGGATATCAGTTGATACCAGTCGTTATTAAACAAATGAACCAATACCATTTATGATGAATTTTGATGTTATACGATACAAGACTTTTTTTATTTTTTAAACCGCCAAATAAACGCCTTTTTGATACCATTTTATAGCATTTATTTGCAGATCAGCATAAGACGATAAATATAAGTAAAAAATGTGCGAGATTTCCCATTTTTTTTAGTCCAGGCGGATAAAATTAACCAAATTGAAACTTAATTGAAAGGAATGATTCTTGACCTATACGTATTCAAACTTTTTGTATCTGAATTGTTCCTCTCAATTTGATAAAAGCAGATGTGGTATGAGATTTCTAATGAGACAACTATCAAATTAAGATAAAATTGTGTGAATGTAAGCAAATATAGGTCAGCAAACGGACTTCAACAATGAACAAAACCAATACCGTATTGTTAGTTAAAAAGCCCCGACATGACAAAAAGTAAAATAATTAAAAAGGGAGACAACAACAGGGTCCTCTTGTTGATTACTGATTCCTCGTTACTTATTATTTATTCCTTATACATTACAGTTTCTTTACTTATTCCTTATTCGTTACCTGTTCATTAAGTATTTCTTGTTCTTTATGCGTTACTGACTCCTTATTTCTTTTTTTTTATTTTTTATTTATTTTTTCAATAGTCAGGATTTAACATCACCCTTACAGCACCACCTGACTAAGGTTGTACAGGGTTTCAAATATATAACAACATAGGACTATTGTTTTATCAAGATTAAAACAATCAAAAATATATTTTTTGTGAAAATCTCTTTTTTTTTTCCCTCTCTCTCTTTCACTCTCTCGCTCTCTCGGTCTCTCTCTTTCTGAGACTCTTTCTCTCTTTTTTCACAATCTCTTCATATAGAAATATCTACATTATATAATAGAAAAAAAAAGTTTACATGTGCTATGCATACATTACATGTTGTTTGCTCTGTTCCATAAATAGGTGAAAAAGATATATATTGATATAAATTTTGTTGTTTAAGATTACCATTCAGGATAAATAATAAGCATAGGGGCCCAAAGTTTTTCAAGTTCAAGAACTTTGTTGTATTTTCTTGCTGTATATAACTCTAAGTTATAAAAGTTTTTCAGTCTATTTCTTAATTCAATTGCATTTGGAAGTTTTTTGTCTAGCTTACATTTATAAATGTATTTTTTGGCAAAAATTACAAGAAAATTTAAAAATAAGCTTTCTTCTACAAAACCAAGAAAAAAGTTTTTTTTGTTAAATTCAATGTTAACATAGAAATTTTTCAGACAAGCACAAAACAAATATAAAAAATTTGATGTCACTTGACAATCATAAAATAAATGTCCAATAGTTTCATCTTCACATCTACAAAAAGAACATAACTTTGTATCTTTGATTTTAATCTTATATAAAAATGTATTTGTAGGAATAGTCCTATGTAAAAACTTATATTGGAAATTATACAAATATGTATCTCTACAACCTTTCTGAAGTATACAAAAGTATTTCTTCCAGTCTTCAATGTTAGAATGCAGCTCATCCTCCCATTTTGAAAATTTTACATCTGGAGGATGTGCACATTTTACAATAAGATTATTATATATGATTTTGATATTTTTACTCCTAGTAATTTTCTCTAAAAAAATATCCTGTGGAGTAAAATTTTCTAAGTCAGTGTCAGTGTTTTCCCTAATACACTGTTTTACCTCCATAGGGATATTTGATATCAAACTGTAATAGTGCATATAATTATTTGTCTGTACTTTTTGTTTATTCTGATCAAATGTGAAAAAATCTCTCCTTTGATTATCAAAAATGTGACAGAGGTTTTGCACACCAGCAACTCCCCATCTGTTATATAATGGGAAATCTTCTGTTTTCACAAAATTCAAGATATCAAGCGAGAGACACTCCTTGACATCAGTTTTAACATGTGGTTTTGATGAGTGTAAAGCTTGAAAGACATCTTTCCAAAAAGGATTGCTGAGTTGATTTCCAATCTCCAAAAGCTTGAAGTTTTGTAAAGAAAAAGATCTTGCACCTCCAAATTTTTTCAATATCAACTTAAGAATATTTTGCCAGTCCCCATTCAAATTTGCAAAATATCTTTTCACCCAACCGACTTTAAGATAAAAGTTGAAAGATTGTAAATGAATCATTTTCAAACCTCCCTCCTTTTTATCTGCAATCAGTGTATAACGTTTGATTTTTTCTGTTTTTCCATCCCATATAAAATTAAAGAATAATCTGTTGATTTCATTCAACATGGATTGACCTATATTGGGTAAAGACGTAAGCAAATGAATCAATTTCGGAAGTGCAAGAGTCTTAATAACAGTAATCTTGCCAAGTAGTGTAAGCTTCCTATGCTGCCAACTTTTCAACAATTTTGAAATATCAATGATTTTTGCTCTGAAATTCAAACTGGGCATACACTCTAGATCTAAAGAGAAATTTAATCCTAAAACCTTAAAGTTTGAACAGGACCAGCTTAGATTTTTTTCAGGACACAAAACCAAGTCAGAATATCTCTTACTTCCAATCCACACAACTTTTGTTTTAGTTGTATTTATCTTTAATCCTGAGACTTTGTGAAATTTTTCAAAACAAGAAAGGGTCTCCTTTAATGAATCTTCACTTCCATCCAGTGTAAGAAACGTATCATCTGCATACTGACTAATGAGTGGCAGATTCCCATTTATATTCACCCCTTTTATTTTTGGATTCCCTTTTAGCTGTATGGCAAGTAATTCCACCCCAATAATAAACAAATAGGGAGACAACGTGTCCCCCTGGCGACAGCCTCTCTCAAGGTTGAAAAATTGGGACATATTACCATTATTAATGACACAGCTCTTAGCATCTGCATAAAGCACATCAAACCATTTACAAAAAGAAGGACCAAAATTAAAACTAATCAAAGCCTGCTTTAAAAAATCCCATTCTATAGAATCAAAGGCTTTTTTCAAAATCTACTAGTAATAGCAATCCTTCTATATCATTTTTTTCTAAATAGTGCATTAAATCATATAGAAGTCTAGTGTTCTCTCCTATGAATCTCCCTTTCATAAAGCCCTTTTGTGTGTCACTAATAATGGCGAACAGTACCTTTTTAGCTCTACAAGCAAGAACTGCAGATGCAATTTTCATATCTGTGTTCATCAAACTGATGGGTCGCCAGTTACCCATGTACCTCCTATCTTTCCCTTCCTTAGGAATACAAGTAATAATACTTTGGTATTGAAAATCTGAAAAATGGCCCAACTCATATCCAAATTGCAGAGATCTAAAGACAAATGGACCAATATCTTTCCAAAAAAATTTGAAAAAATCCACTGTAAATCCATCAGATCCAGGAGACTTGCCATTTTGCATCTGTTTTAAAGCTTCCCCACATTCCCTAAAAGATAAGTTTCCCTCACAAAGAAGTTTTTGTTCTGCACTGAGTTTTATGTCATGATTAAAAAATTGATTGTCATCACTACTGAATGACTTAGCCGTATAAAGTGTCCTATAAAACTTCTCCTGTTCAAACAATATTTTAGATTGGTCAGAAATTTGATTACCTTGGTCATCAATGAGTTCAGTCATGGTTTTATTTAAGAAGGCTTTCTTTTCTAACTTACAAAAATAGTTAGTGCATCTTTCTCCATTCTCATGCCAGTTGACACGAGAACGGAGAATGAGGCCCTCAACTAATGTCTGTCGTCGCTTCTCTAATTCACACTTTTTCTGATTAAGTGACGTCATATTAATTTCGCAAGGGTTTAGATTTACACTGTTTTCTAAAGACTGGATTTCTAACTCCAGTCCCTTGAAAACATCTTTTTCTTCCCTTGATTTTTTAATACAATAGGTGATAGTAAGACTATGAATCTTCACTTTTAGAACCTCTAAAAATAGCTGATCACTACAAGATAACTGAACATGAAGAAAATCTTCGAAATCACCCCCAGAGAAATACTCAGAAACAGTGTCTCTGATGCAGTTTATAACTAAATCTCCATATGCAGGATCTCTTAAAAGCTGAGAATTAAATTTCCAGTATCCTTTGCCCCGCTTAGCTAAGGATGCTGCAAAAGTAAATATAATGGCAGAGTGATCTGTCCTGTATCCAGGAATAATTTTTGTTGATTCCATCAATGTAAAAATGTCCTCAGATACAAGATAATAATCAAGACGGCTCTGTTTAATGGGAGATTTCTGACGCCATGTAAATTTTCTATCACTAGGATAACAAGTCCTCCAAGGATCTAACAGTAAAAGTGTGTCCTTAATTTCATCAATCTTTCTCCTGGTGTTAGGGTTTCTGTCATGTATTACATTATAAGTATCATCATTCTTATCCTGTACTACATTCCAGTCACCCAAGAAGATGAAACTTGTATTCGAAAATATCATAGTTTTCTGTAGGATATCACAGAAAAAATCTGGTTTATCTGTGTTATACCCATATAAACATACCAAAGTTAACCTTTGGTCGTATAGAGTCAAATCTAATATGATGTATCGTCCATGTTGGTCTATAAGAGACTCATGAACCTCGTAATCATAACCACCCCTGAACATGACACAAACTCCAGCACTTCTACTATCACCATGACTGAAGTAACACTGATGACCCCATTCATCCCCCCATAAAGTTTCAATATCTTTTGTACTGTGTGTCTCTTGAAAACACACAATCGAACAATTTTTTGATTTCGCCCAGTTAAAGACATCAGATCTTTTCTTAGCACTAGAGAAAAGACCCCTAACATTCATTGACAACATTTTTATATGATTATCCATTATGTTATATTGACTTGAGATACAATATTTTTGTCTATACACAAGAGCAAGCAAAACAATGTAATACAATGAAATAAACTTAAATAAACTACATTTGCACAATCATTTACACAATCATTCTCTCTCACATTCATACTGTTAAGATAACCCACATCCATATAGATGTTCTTTTTGGTGTGTTGCAGCTTTTATGGCATTAAATACTACAATTTTGAAATGCCTGTTATTTACACTAACAAAAATTACCTTCTATTTTAATTGATTTAAAAAAAAAAAAAAAACAAAAAAAAACAGAAACTTTTTTATACACAATGTACAAAAGATAAACAAAAAGCTAGACTAAGTAAATCTGTTGAAACAAGAAACTGGCTGTTTGTCAAAAGATAGGTAATTTTACTCGTGATTCATGTAATAGTTTCACATTGAAAAAAAATTTAAATGAATTTTTTTAGTCAGGGGGGGGGGGGGGGGGGGGGGGTTGAGTTGAAATACACCCCCTCAACCCCCTTTAAAAAACAATGATATTTTAGATCATAAATAATGATAATATTAATCATTAAATTTTGGTTGATAGTTATCATAAATACTAGTATATTTGTGTGTAAGTAAGATATTATATATTAAGACAATTAAATTTCAGTGGAAAAGATCTGTAATGCAAAAATATGTTCCTCAACTAGTTACCAGCTATTTCAATTATTTCTTATTCGATACGCATTTCTCATTACTTATTTGTTCCATATTCGTAACTAATTCCTTATTCGTTTTATATTCGTTTTTCAATTTGTTGCCCTGTTTTGTTTTGATTTTGTTAATTTTAACTATTAGTTTTTGCAATGCCAAGGAACGTTTATTTTAATTTAAAAGTATCACTGTTTTAAGCATGTTCATGCATTGTATATTAGTTATCCATTTTAATGTGAGGTGTTGTTTTTGTATGGTGTGTTACATTGAATAAATTTAGATTCAATCTACGTTGCTTAATTGTTTTGATAGAATCTAAAATAAAACACCATATATAATTATTTACATTTATTTCTATCTCATTTGGAAAATTTCCTGAAAACTGAAACAACATTTAGCTGATTACCTACTGCCTTATCAAAATATATATATCAAAATGGCATGCATAGAGTTAATTGAGTGACTGCTGCAATCTTGTCATCTCAATTCCATCTCTGATGGTGGACTATCAGTCCCCGAGGGTATCATCAACTTTACAAAAATTGTCCGTTAATAAATTTTGAAATTATTTTGAAACTAAGGTTTCAACTCCCTCATGCAAAGTTGGCTTCAGATGAGTTTGGCTATTTATTTTAGGTATTTTTGACATATAGCTCTTCAGCAATTTTAGGTACTTACCTACATGTATCTTTAGTTTCAAATGTTTGACTTTGAGCTCGTAAACACTTAATGTTTGGGATAATTTTTAGTTAAAAACTAAGATAAGAATAAAAATTAGGTCTTAAATAATTCTGCTAAGTATACTCATTTTTGTTAAAATGAACACAACATTTATAATATATGTTTGGTGAAACCTATAATATAATCTTGAAGAAATGGTTGAATATGTTGTACAATAATGTGTAAGACAGTAAATTTGTTCGTTACATTTAAAGCTGATGAGTTTTCGATTTATTCATAAAATAATCTTTTGGTATTTTTTTTTTAAATACTGGCTGAATGATAACAGGTCAAAGTTAGTTTTAACGAACATTGTAGGAACCTTATTCCTTATACTTTTATTAACGTTGAAGAAACGCATAAAACATGTCAAAGACACCAGACTTATAATTAAGAACATTACACGTGCATGTTTTCTCCTACAGAAAACTTTTATTTAGGGGCCTTGGTTGGCGACTGGTCTAAGTAGTTACTACTGTAATTACTAGCCAGTCAACACTGAGGTTGTGAGTTCGGATCCGGCTCGTGCGGGTTCACTCGACTGCAATCTTAATTGACTAGGATTGTCAGTTTTTCTATCAAAGTTCGGTGGTTTTCTCCAAGCTTTCCAGCTTCCTCCGCCAATAAAGACTGACCGCCACGAAATAGCCCAAATGCGGTGCTTAAAAGTGACGTTATAACACCAAAAATCAAATCAAATTATAAATAATAAGTTTTGAAAAAAAAAACATGTACCCGAATATGTTAAACTTTTAAAACTAAACTGTGGTTAAATTCTGTGACAAAGGCATTCATGAACAATCACCTGCTATACGTATGACTATTCTTGCTGTATTTCTGCTATGTTAAACCATCCGCTTGATAGTTTTGAAACAGTATAAAAGTCATTTAATATGAAAATTGTGAATATTCCATTAAGAATCATTTAATCAGGATATGAAATCTATTTGATTTTAATTGCACAATTAACTGAAACATTCACGTGCGTATAAACATTCAAACGACTTGTTTAAAGTATAGAACCTATTTTGTTAGTGCTATGTAATGAATACTGTTAACAAGTTACATGCAACGCTTGTCGGAAAAGGAAAAAAACATAACTACCTTTTGTGATGATTCAATTGATTAACATGTACCGCTTGACATGTGTCCTAGTTATCGTTTCTGTTTGGGCTTTATGTGAAATAGTTGTTATAAAGAAACAAAAGGACAGAATTTATACAGGTCATGTTCTGTTTGAAGTAGAAATGCCGATGTGGTCTATATGTGCTCAGTACTGCTCGAGAGTTAAAGTATGCAAGTCTATCAACTTTATATCTTTGAATAAAACTTGTCAGATAAATGATGCTGAACACGGAATTGATGATTGCGAACTCCGTGAGAGTGTTGGAAACAGCTTTGTTGCGTCGACTTTATCACAGGTAAAATAAAAAAGTTCGAAAAACTTTATTGAAATATTTAAAAAAAAAACATGAAAAAATGTATAATTATTTTTTTCCCATATTGTTCTCTAGAAACAGGAAGCTAAGCCTAAGATTGTTCAGAGATATATATTTAAAACTTTGAACTTTTTTAAGTTATTGTAGCCATTTAGATAAGTAGTTTTTCATACGTAATTATTGGGGGGGGGGGGGGGGGAAATTGTAGGGTATTAATGAAAACGCACACAAATTATGATCTCTTATTTTGTATGCTTTAAAATAGTTATAAGATATACATTGTAAGAGAATTTAATATGAGTGCCATGAGATATTCCTCTATCGAAGTCATAACAAAACAAAATGTTTGACATG